>NC_052501.1:20671798-20971798 GCF_016617805.1 Bactrocera tryoni | reverse complement strand
CCTGCAAACAGGAAGTCAAGGTAGTAAAGACATTATAGCAGGTAACAAGTTCAAATCTGAAAATTGTTTAACCTTTGCAGTGAGTTCGTGGGAAGCGTATTGAGAAAAGTTATGAATTACGAATTATACGAGTAAATGAATACCAAAAATCTGTCTAGTACAAAACTTATAAATTTGCTACTACGGTGGAATCACAGAGTGAATTACGTAAATAAACGTCTTTTAGCGTATTAATGTGTATGCTTTTACGACTTTTCTAAATACTTTTTTCATTTTTCAAAGCAAAGCTACTTGATTTACTTCTGGCTAAAGTATTTCATTTATTTCGCTCCGAAAACCGGCTAAATTAGCTTTTTTTGCTAACACTAATACACTGCTGAAACTTTCAAGTAATAAAAAGCAGTTGAATTCTTGAAAAAATATTTCCTAAAATGTACATCTAAACATTTTGCTGTAAAGCTTAAATAGAAATACCTTTGATAAGCAGAGGGAAAAATAAATATTATATGAAAATATAGAGATATACATAATATAAATATAGTAAAATATGCTAGTCGTATATATAAAACATATATATAGTATGAATGGGTACGGAAGTGTGTACAATATTGTTTGTAAAGTAAAAATGGTGAAATCACCGGAAAGCATTAAAACTGGCAACTCACTTGCCACACTCCATCCATCACTACACAACAATAATACTTACCGGAATGCTTGCAGGACGGTGCGTGAGGGTCCACAGCTGCCTTGTATGCTCGCCGGTGCCTTCAGCTTAAGCAGCACGACGCGCACAATATTGCATAGAAATAGCAAATTAAGAAAAATGGAAATACAAACGGGCACAACGAGAATATTCTCGAAGCTCGTGCTATGCATCCAACAGCTGGGCGGGCAGAAGCGTGCAATTAATGAAAATAAAAGAAGTGTGGAAAACAAAATGATCAAAGTTTTAGAGAATTTTAATGAGCATCAAATTGGCAGACAGCAAAAGGGTTGGCAATTCAAGGCATTTGCTAAGGCAATAAGAAGATGAGAATTATGCAAATCATAGTATGCAACGCGCTTGGAATCGTTGTTGCTTTTGTTTTTTATTATTATATATGTATTTTTCACTACTAACTTGAATGCCTTTTGCAATTGTCAACTCGTTGCTGATTGTTGCAATTTATATAAGCAATTTATGTACGGACGCTTGTACTCACTGTTTGACTTCATCGCCGGAGCCGCCGAGGCCACGCGCCAAAGCGTAAATGAAGATAACAATTGCCGGCGTGCCCCAGCCGAGGGCAATCAGCCATTTCACCAATTTCTTCTCCGATATGAAGGCGGACACCAGCACCGTGTGCAAGTAGAAGCCCTCGCAGAGCATCCACGAGTAGTTGGTTAGCAGGAAGTAGTGGAGTATTATGTGCAGCGCAATACAGGGTGGCTGCGGAGGAAGAAAAAATCGCACACATGTGATAAATGTGACATACATACATATGTATATTTAATAGTGTATATGTGTGTGAGTCTGCCTGCTTGTATGCAGCAATAAAATAGTTGCTATGGTAACTATTATTGAAATTGAATTCGTTTGTGGAAAATTGAAAAAAAAATCGCAATGAAAGCGCCGTAAAGAAGCTTTGCACGCATACATACACGCCTGCGTGTCGCACCTACACGCACCTACACGAACGTAATATTTACGATTATTTTGCGAATTTACTGCCTGCATGCAATTACAGTATGCAAATTTCTTCAGCGAACATATGCAAAAGGATAACTTTGCAGGTCTGTGTGTGTGTGTGTGTATAAAGTGAAATTTCGTTTTTTCAAATGTACAGTTATTGCTCTTTGCGCCGCTGGCAGCAGTGTGCACGTGTGGCTGTGTGTGTGTAGTCTGTCACTTACCGGACTCCGTTTCAGCATCTCCGTTTCGGGTATCACGACGAAGTACCAAACCAGCCAGAGTGAATTGTTCGCGGCGAAGGATGTGAATAAATTCATGTGAAGTGTTATGCGTGCACATTTCAGCGATCTGCAATGGACGGTAAGCGTAGATGAATTATTAGCCACTGAATGTGCAAAAGTGGTGGCAGTAAAATGTTATTGTTTGTTTAAAAATTAAAATATGTCGGATTAAAATGATTTCATTTTTGTGAGTAGAGATGTGAAAATATGGAATTATTTATAACTTACAGCACAAGAAACGACCTTTTCTACAAAATTTCTTTAAGAACACTAAATTTAATTATTCATTATTTTTATAATTTTTTTTTAATATCTTAATTTAGCAATTAATTCTACATATATGTATTTTTTAGCAATACATATACATACATTAGGGAGTTTTTTTTAACTATTAATATTTTGCCGTTCCATTATGAAATTTCCTTGGAAATACCCTAAAAAAAATTCCTTGAAAATTTGAGCCCTTAATATTAACATTAAGGACTGGACCAAGGCATGAACAATTTTTCATAGAAAAAACAGGACAATTGTGATTTTTTATCTTTAAACTTCTATAGCTCAGAAGCATTTTATGGCATCGCTTTGACTTTAGACACATATTTCTCAGAATTGAAGACTCTACCAAACTTTCACCGGCGAGGTAATACGGGGCTCTAAATCTGACTTTTCCACGAAATTCGCATTCTTTTGTATATATGTATCTCGTAAATGACAAGAGCTATAGAAAAAATGTACAATACAAACTTGTAGGAAATTGTATTTGCTACAAAAAAGATCCGAGGTCAATACCGCTATGATTAATACTTCTCGACATATTCGGTTTTTTAAGTAAGTCTTTATAGAATTTTCATAGAAATTCCATACAAAATAAAATTAAAACTCAAATTTTGTTTCAATGTAAGCTTGTTTGCATTAAAGATATCGATATATATATATATATAAATGACCAGAAAAATTAACTGAATCGACTTAGCCATATCCGTCTGTTCATTCGTCTGTTCGTATGTATGTATATTTTTGAGATTTCTTCGCCAAAGTTTGCACACGCGTTTTTTTCACCAAACAGCTGTTCATTTGCTCATACCACCACTTTAAATACCTTACAGCCCTAATGTGTTTGGCTACTAGCCTGGGCCCGAGTACAGTAGCCATCAAACAACCGTATACTCAAGTTCACATAATTTATGGCTATTGACTGCCAAACACGGGTAAATAAAAGTATGAAAATTATAGATTACGCCTCAATTGTTTCACTCGATTATATGTGTAAAATTATTGCCATATAATTGTAAATATTATAATAGTTGTTAAAGACATTGGTAACATAAATTCGATTAGCACCAAATTAACTGGTTGAAACAAAAAAAGAAAGAAAATGTTTTTTGTATTTTTTTTAGTAGATTAATAAAAAAACACATACTATAATACCCAACCCAATACACCTATGCCAACATTTTTTCCAATTCTCGAAACACTTGTTAAAGTAAATTTTCGGAAAAGTCTTCAAGACGCGTAGCGATTCGGATTTAATGTCTTCAGTTGACTCAAAACGATTTCCCAGGAGCGGTCGTTTGAGTTTGCTGAATAGCCAGAAGTCACGAAGCTAAATCAGGCGAATACGGTACGATATTTAGCGAAAAACTTAAGAAGAATCAATGCAATGAATTTGTTAACGTCCGGTCGGAAGGAGTTCGGAGTGCACCACACTTCGATAATCCAAGTATGACGTGGTTTTTTCGGCTTCGTCTCACCTTTGCCACGATATGCGGCCGATTGATCGTATGTTTCCATGACATGCTGGTAGTCAACGTACTTTCACTTTTTTTAGGCCAATGTTATCTTTTTTTCTTTTCGTACTTTCACTTTTCGTAGATTCAAATTATATTTCGAAATGGTTTTTAATGATCCTTCCGATATTCCAACGATGCCAGTACGATCCCTGACTGCTAATTTATGTATTTTATTGACATGTTGATAATCAATTAATGTTGATGGCCGTCCTGGTCGTAGTTCGTCGTCACCGCGTACTCGACCCTCTTTGAATAATTTGTACCAATCAGAAACACTAGCTAGCGACAAACAATTATCACCGAAAGCCTTTTCTCGTTTCAGCACCATAAATTTGATTCCACACACAAAATTTAATGCAACTTCTTTCTTGATTATTTTCGCTCATCGTAAAGATTGCCGAATGCATTTTATGTTCCTCAAAAAGACAAGACAACACTAATGATAATTTTAATGTGACATTTGGCACAGATTTCACTCACGGACATACCAACATAGAAAAAAATATTTCAACGAACGATTCGCGCGAAATTTAACTCAAAAAGACTTCATATTTTTTGCTCACAGTCGTATGTGTATGTATACGTATTTAAATCTATTTATTTTTTTGTTGGACATCATTCGCACACATTTCTCAAAAACAAAAAAAAAAATTATATGAGCATAAAAAAACCACGGTATATTTAATACGAGAAAGTCAAAGCAAATTTTGTACCAAAAAAATTGTTCACAATACAGTTGTATTGATATTGTGCGAATAATTAGAATTAATATTACAAAGAAATGTGTGGAATAAGTCAAAAATTATGCTTACCTTAAAGGGGTCAAATATGAAATAAAATCACGCACAAAATCGAACAACGAAAGTTTTAAAACAAAACAAAAAACACGCACTCAAACCACTCTTACGAAAGCTTACCATACGAACTAATACAATGTACTAAGCGAAGAAATGAAGATCACAATAATTTATATTGAGTCTCTACCACAATTTGCGAACTTCGAATTATGCAACAACAAGCCTTCAAAAAACTGAGAGAAATGAATTTTGGTTGCTATTGTGGCGAAGATGAGAAATGGCAAATACAAATCACAATAACAAACTACATAAAAGTCGCTCAGTGCAATTTTAAGTAGGAACAATATGGGAATTGAAACAGGAAATATTTTTGCGCCAAGGTCATACAGCGGAAGATGTTACATATTAGTTTTTTTTTTGCGCATTTTAATCTAATAACAACTATTGATAATTTCTGATCGCCTGTTTATGCTATTTTTCAATACAACACAATACAAAGTGCACAAAGCAATTTTTATTGCCTAAGAAGGTAAAGCATAAAGGAAGAAAATGTAAAGGCATTTTAAGTGCAATTTCACTTTTTGTAATGGGTTTGAAGAATTTCTGATATTGGCATTCCTTATTATTGGTATTACATAAAAGATATTCCAGATTATATTAAAATTTTCCAAAAGCTCGTTCCACATCCTTTGAAAAGGAGTCATGAGAGATTTTATGCTTGAATTAATAGCTTTGAATACTTTTGAGGAGCAAGGAAAGCGCCTCACAGCATACAAAACCGCATTTGAAATAAAGCGCAGAAATGAACACTTCTGCTAAATATCTACAATATTATACATACTTATATACGATTATGATAAAATGTAACACTTTATATTTTCCACACAACAACTCTCGTTATTTCTAGCGCATTTTATTGAAGTTTCTAATACGAGTTTGCGCATTCAAAGGCAATGGACAATACAAGCAGCACCATTTAGCTGAAACCCATCTCGCCGCCTGAAGGCGTTATTCATAATTATCGAAATGCCAAAGCCAGTATTGGAATTGACTTCATGAACGCAGATAAAATATAATAAAATAAAATTATACGAAACACGCTTAGGGTGTCACAATGACGGCGAAAAGACACCACCGAACATTTATTGAGGGTCTTGAGAAAATGAAAAAATATCACAGAATAAATTTAAATTAAGCTTCAATCTGTTATTTATTGCAGTAAGGTTTTATTTTACTGGATTGATTTTAGAAAGAGATTTTTTATTGATTTTGTTTTTTTGGATTCTGTTCTCTCATACGAAATTTTAATCGGCGAAAATTGGTATTGAATCGAACAATCACTTGTATTTACTGCTTATTGGGTATCTTGAAGCAAATAATTTGGTTGTCTGGAACTTACAAATGAAGCTATTTATCAGCATTTAAATTTCTATTTCCGTTGGAGGCAGAAAATGTATACATATATGTATATATATTATTGTATCTACAAACCTAAATTATATTAAAAATGTAGAATGTTATGAAAAGTAAGGTTATTTAAAGGATTTTTTTGAGTTTGAATTTACAAAAAATTTTGTGATTTTAAATAAAATTATAAAAAATAAAGAATATAAAAGTACACGTATTTAGTATACGTAGTTGGAGGAAGGAGTCATGTGTAGAAGTTCACGCAAGCGAGGAAAGTTCTCTGAGCACCGTTCACTTGGAAATGGCCAGAAAAGATTATTTTAAACATGGCTCAATCCGCTCACGACTCCCGGTCTTAGACCAAGGATCCTCTGGGAAGTCAAGCGTGATCAATTTTGAGACTTTTGCTTAAAGTGTTCGAACTTGCGGAAAAAAGCCTTGGTCCAGTCCTTAATATTAATATTAATCTTATTAAACATTTCATTTTTGTCTTAAATACTAAAAATATAATGCATAATCAAAGTGGCTTTATATTATTTTGTTCGGGTTATTTAAAATATGTTTGAGAAAACTTGCAAAATTTATTTATTTTTCCTAAAACTAAGCATAACATTAATTGAATTAAATATTTATTCGAAAAAATAATAAATAAAGCAAAATTATAGGTTTTTCTTTCATTATTGAGCTTAACGAAAGTGGCTTTATAAATATTTCGCTGGGTGTAGCAGAGACGTAAATAGCTCAGTTTAGGAACGGTACCTTGATAGGACCATAAGAAATGGCAAATAAGAAAATGCTTCGGAAATGGCCATAGTTCAAAAAACCATAATTATTTAGAGATTATTGCAGAGAAAATTCACCGAAAATTACGAAATAATATCAAATATTGAAATCCTTCAACGATATCAGTCCATCACTCTTAGACTTATTGTTGACGCCCCTTGGTTTGTGGCTAATGATCAAATACACAAAGAATTAAATATTAAATATGTTAAAGAAGAAATAAAAAGTATAAGCACAAGGTATGTTGAAAAGCTACATGGCCATGAAAATGTTCTGGCAATAACTCTACTGGATAATAGCGATACAACTCGAAGGCTTAAAAGAAATCACGTTTTAGATTTACCTTTTAGAGATTAAACTTTGTAAATATTGTAAATAAATTCTTAATTATAGAATTTTGAATATAATAGCTGTTCTCACTGGAGTTCAACTATTTATGTTATAATATTATTTTTGAACTAATTTACTTATTGTCTTATTGATAGATTGTAAATAAATAAATGAAAACAAAAAAAAAAAATAATGGTCTAAAAGATCGTGAAAAGTCGCTTCATGTTGTCATAGAATTTATTGCAAAAATTTAAAGTACATCTTTCGTATTACGTTTTAACACTCTGAACAAGGCATATTAAGTTTGCCACTATGTTTGCCATACCTAAGAGGAAGCTTCGGAGACTATATAAAGTATCAGGATGATGAGCTGAGACACTTACGGGTTTCTGCCAAACTGTTCGTCTGTGTATGGTATACGCGAATTAGTCCCTGAGCTTTACATAAAGTGAAATTTAGTACACGTCCTTTTCTCTTCAAGGAACTACTAGTTTTCAGAAACGTAATATCGGTGGATCAAACTCACGTCTTCGTATGGGATCCACGATATCTTAACGAAATTTGACATGGACTATTTTCCAAAGAAGTGCTACAACTTTCGCATATATTGTTTAGATTGGACCACTAAAGCTTATAGCTGCCATTTAAACTGACCGATAATACTCCTTTATGATGTAAAAATCCACCTGTAAAGAGTATTATAGCTCCGGTGCAACCAAATTAATATTTGTTTAGCGATAAGGCCCACTTCTGGCTTAATGGGTATGTAAAGAAGCACAACTGCCGCATTTGGGACGAAAAGTAACCTAAAGAAGTTCAAGAGCGGCCATTTCATTAAAAAAAAACAACGGTTTGGTGGTGTTTGTGGGTCAGTGGAAACATCGGTCCATATTTCTTAAAAAATGATGCCGATGATAACTTAACCGTCAATGCCAACCGTTATCGCGTTATGATAACCGACTATTTGTTACTTGAAATTGAAGCTCGTGATCTTAGCGACATTTGGTTTCAACAAGACGGGGCCACCGCATCGCATCAATTAATATATTTATTGAGAGAATGTGCAGTTAATTTCACGTTTAGGGCCGGCGGATTGGCCATTAAGATTGCATAATATCATAACGTTAGACTTTATTCTGTAGGGATATGTAAAGTCTAAAGTCTATGCGGGCAATCCCGCTTCGATTCAGGCCTTGGAGGAAAACATCACGCTTGTCATTCGCAAGTTACCAGTCGAAGTACTCGAACGAGTCAAAATAAATTTGTGTATCATTATAAAAATATTTCATAATATTCCACAAAAATTGCATTAAAAAATAGTATAATATCTCATATGAAACAAAAAATTTTATTTTCACTAATACTTACTTGAAATAAGTGTATATAGCGAGAGATAGGAGTATCGCTATAAGGGATATGCCATAACCAGTCTTATAAAAGAGATTAATGCTGTGCTTCCACTAAAATAAAAAATATTAAAAGTTCATTAAAAATTGTATTTTATTAAAAATATGGAAACAAAATATTGCAAACAAATTTTTCAAAATTCATTGCTAGCATATCGAAATAAATTTCTTGTTATAAATGCATTTTATATATTTATTATGTAGAATATATTTTTCGCATTGAATAAAAAAATAATTAATTTTATTATTTCCTTGGAAATATTCAATAAAGTCGAAAAGATCCTCAGATCAGTTAGCTTATGAAATGAAATTAAAGATAATGCTTAAATGTTTTCAAAAAGGAGATTTATGTACAAATACGAACTTTAATCAAAATGTAAAATTTTTGGTTTTATTTATACTAAACAGTTTTTGATTTTTTCACTGTATAATTAGGAATTTAGTACAAGGTATTTATGCCGGTATGTAAGCATTGAAAAATTTTTATTTTTACTAAATGAGATTTAGATTATGGATATTATTGATATAGTAAAAACCAACTATAATAAATTCCACTTAAAGCGGTAAACATTTAACCAAGCAATCTTATTCTAATTTAATTTAATTATTCTATTTAAAGTGGATTGTATTAGAATTTTCACCATATTTTGTATATTGACTAGCGCAACAGCAATTATTATATTTAAATGCAAATAATAATATGCTAGTATCATTTATAAAAGCAAATACTCTTGCCGCGTAAAACATAACTTGAGTTGAGAAAATTCTAGTTTTATATTCATAATATTTTTTCACATTCTACTCACCTCTAAATCATCGAAATTAATGCAGGTCGTGTAATTGGACCAGGTCTTATTCGTGAGCGGATGCTTGTACCACTCACCGTCGTTTCCGCATTCCTTATGCGCAAATCCTGTGTGCGGCAAACGGAATGGCACGTGTGGCAGATAACAGCATGATATTGCAGGTGGTGTAGATGGGTGCGGATGCGTAAGAAGAATACAAAATGTGGAATAAAATTTTAATGAGTTTGTTGTGAGAGTATTTGCTAAGTGCAGCATATCTTTTATTATACACATATAAAAAATGTAGGTAATTTGTACGCAGCACATGTGATGAAATATATAGAAAAGAATATTTGCGGAAAATAAAATATACATTTGTGTAGTGAATGTTGTTTATATATACATACTTATATATATGTTATATATATTATATTCTGCTAATGATTGCGAAATAAGGTAATTGCATTTTTCTGTAGCACCGGTGAAACCAACTACCACCGCATACTTACTTTTTGCTTTAATGAATATTAAATTGTTTTTGCTTTTGCGTGCACTTTGAGTTTTCATAAAAACTTCTGCAGGCACTTTTGAACTTTTCAAGTTTATATGCTTCATAAATTTGTGTCTTTTTTGTGTGCATTTAGGCGTGAACGCATGCTTTTGCCATATTACAGTCAATGCATTCAAGCAGAATGTTACGTATACGCCACAGCCAACACGTTGTTTTGTGGGTGTGCTACCGCATATGTAAAAGTATGCAGTGCGCAGTTGCATAGGTGTGCAAGTGGCAATATTATAGCGTATAAAATTACTATGAATATGCTTGTTCAGCGGTTTGTGGCTGTGTCTTTTGGAAATTTCGGTTTTGTTCGCTTTTATTGTATTTCTCGTTAAAATTTTGCAGCAAGCGTTGTGTGGCAACTCACTTTGCGGTTTCTAATTAAATTTTGATGCTGAAATATATACGTGCGTACAACCAAATGCAAGCATTATAGCTCTTATTTAATTGTGTCCTGAATTATAAATTTTGGAAGATAGCTGACAGTGAAGTTGAAGCTGTCACTGTTCAAACACTAAATGCATTTGTGCGAACGCATGTATTTTCCTGCTTAATGAAATGAATAGTTATTCCATATTTCTTAGAAAACTTTGCCCTGAGCGTCGAGGAGTCTTTACTAGAATTTGTAGATCGAATCGTGAGAGCTTTTTTGTTGAAAACGAGACAAAAGAAACAACTTTATAGAGAGAATGTAACAAATTAGTTTAATTTTCGTGTACTTTTTTCTTAAGCAGCTTAACTAAGAATTAAACAAAGACAAATTAGCAAGTATTCGCAAAACATAAAACTTCATATCAAGGCTCTAGTCTATGATTTTCAAGAAATCGATTTTTTTTGGCATAAAATACAATTACGAAATCACATCAACAAGGTATACAAAAAAAATTGTAGATGGCTGTAAAGTGAAGTTTTTCGAGATAGCCACATTCTTAAGGCTTGGATGCAATTCAGGGTGGCGCTAAGACCGAAGGTCGGTAGAAGTTCTCATGTTAATGCTAAAGATTTCAAATTTACTGCTACTATAGTATATCAATATGCCTACTGCAAAAGTTGTGTAATGATTGGAGGAGCTCTTATCCATAAGGAATATGCGGTAAGGACATTTCGCGTCATTAAGGGAACACTCAAAAATGTGCGACCAGAAGCGGTCTTTATTCTTTGGGCAGGTCGAACCTGCCCATCCTCTCGATAACTTGAAGTACTTGGACATCAAATAAAGTTTTCATGGAAGCTAAATGTTGACAAGTTATGTTCTAAAGTAAAAAGGACTTTTTGAATCTAGGACCCCCTGGTGGCGCCATCTATTGACGACAGTTGCGATAGAATCCGCTATCTTTATTGAGTGAGAATTTCATGATATTTCATGATTGGAAGTGAAGATATTGCGTTTTAAGTGTCAGTATGTTTGTGTTATCGGTGCGAAAATGAGCTTCGAACAAAGAGGCAACATTAAAGTTTGTTTTAAAATTGGTAAAACTTTTTCCGAAACGTTTCAATTGATGAAAGTAGTTTATGGTGACGATTGTTCATCTCGTAGCCGAGTGCACGAGTGGTTTCAACGTTTTCAAAGTGGTCGTGAAGACATAAATTACGATCAACATGCGGGCCAATCAGAATCCGTGATCACCGGAAATTCCATCGAAACTGTGCGTCAATTCATCAAGAAACAGCCGAAATCATCATTGAAATTCATGCAAATGGAACTGAACATCTCCAAAACATCGACTTATAGCATTTTGACCTAACATTTGGGCTTACGAAAGGTGTGTGCACGGCTTATTCCGCACAAAATGACTGATGACCAAACATCGAATAAATCACATTTTAACCATTAATCACTCCCGGTATACACCTGATATGGCACCGTGCGACTTCTTCCTTTTCGGAAAAATGTAACTGCCCATGAAAGGTAAGCGTTATGCAGACATAGAGGCCATTCAAAAAGCTTACACCGACATACTGGCGGCCATACCGGCCAACAAGCTAAAACACTCGTTCGACATGCTTCTTGACCATGCAAAAAGCTGTATTGAAGCAGAGGGAGACTATTTTGAATAAAATAAATTGATTTTGCCGAAAAACCCATATGTTCTGTTTTTTTAAGTCCTGTATTGTAATTGGGAAGCGATGGCGTCTCTGACCAAAAGTTATGCTTTGCTTTATCATGGTTAAGCCAATACTGTTCTATAGTCTACTTTTTTTGTGGAGAGTTTTCGGTAAAGCCACACTCACTAAAAAGCTAGATTACGTTTCTTTAGAGAGATGGTGAGTGTTCTGTAAAGCCACACCAAACATCAAAGATGACACTAAATGCTATTCTATTTACAGCATTCGTGGACATGGCCAGTAGATGAATTGTTGCTAAGGTTGCTATCAGACTTCATGTAACTGCATACACTAAGAGTCTCAGGCGGAATGAGGTTTTGCATGGATGGATCGAAGCCCAGGAAGAATTTTGGAGAGGGACCTGTTGTAGGGCCTGTCAAGCAGAAGTAACAAGGCAAAGTAGCAGCTGATATACTTATGCAAACTTCAGGTTCTTTTAGGGAGCTATCCACCCACTTTAAACTAGTCAAGGAGAACATGCCTTCGTTAGCAGCATTACATTATAATACTTCCTAATTAAAATTCGCTTTGTGTCTTTATAGAGCGAAATCGTCGGAAACTGTAAAGCGAATATAGAGATATGAGCAGATATTTATTTATCTTCTTGCATTCAGGGCGTGGGATCTAGGCGTCTCGTGCGTTCTCAGAAAATATTGGTCAGAAACCAGCAACCAGTGGAGTTGCGAAAACCTTCTGGCACAGAGCGGAACTAAAAAATTTCATTTAGCTACTAGCTCTTAAGAAGGCTCATATCGCCGCAATGATAAGTTTACTTTTTAAAGTCGTGGGAAGGAAGTTGAGGTAACTACATAAAGAAATTTTCTCTTCCACTATCCACCTTGGTTGAAGCATCTCGGTCGCGCAAATTTCTGATGATATCTATATCTTATAGTGTTTATATGATATCTATATCTTATAGTGTTTCGATATCGGTGGATCCAACACGAGAAAAATACTTTGTATAAATGCAGATATACGAACATGGCTCCATTTAGACGATCATTTAAATATATCGCTTCCTTCTCTTCCTTTTATAAAAAGGGAATCATAACAATATTTATTCCATTTTCTATTATAGGATGTTAAGAATCGAAGAGGAAAACGCGCCAGTAAAATGAGTCATAAAATATGAAAATATTTTTATCCCTTCATAACCCAATTTAGCTTGCCATTATACGAATCAAACACAAAAGCTGTGGTGGATGGTGAACTAAGAGGAAGTATATTACTTATTAAATCATAACATATCGTTTCATTCGCCGCAAAATTTCCACATAAACAGATTTAGCTCAAACAAAACCAACAACTTGACCGCAAATACTGACCATTTAGCTCGTATGCTACAAATAACGGTAAATTCATGTAGTAGCACTTATCGACACGGCCAAATTGAGTGTCAAAATGGTATCACGTTGCAGGCGCTTCAACAGTCGACGGGCCAGCAGATTTCGGAGCCGGCCAACACGAGCATGATACGTATGGAAGAACTGCAGGGAGAGGAGTGAAAAAAAACGAATAAAACCGCATTTGAAAAGCATCCGTTGACAGGATGTGCCATAAAAACTAATGACTGCACTGAAATAACGGGGTTAAGTGTTTAGAAAATCGATCGTGCGCGCACGCTGAAGATAACCGAACTGCTGCAGCAAATATGAAGGAAGACTTTTGCAAAATCGAAATCACGAAGGCTACCAGAGCTCACACTGCAAGTGTTGCCACAATTACACCCATGACGTGGACGAAACGACACCCCCGAGATGATTTTATATGCTGCACGCGACTGGGATTTTATGGTAACATGTCGGTAAAGGAGCTTAGCAAAAACGAAGAAAATCAATGTGAGCAGCAAAAAATGCTTTTGCTTGTTTTAAAGAGCAAACAGCAGGAGCGCACAAGTTAGCCAACCACATCCCAAATGCTCAAGTGGCTGTAAATAACTTGTGGGTATAATGCAAAAGAAAGGAAATAAAAAATTCGACTGTGGCCGAAAGTTGTTTTAAGTGGAAGGAATAACTCTAAGCTAAAAAGGATAAAAAATTTGTTTTACAATTTGTATAAAGAGCTCAAACCTTATTTTTATTGCAAGCTTTAGTGTCTACATCGTTGCAGAAAGTATCAAATTACACGTAGCCACTTTCTTTTATTGATGAATTTGTTAGGCGAATTTCGTTATTTCAACTCCGGATTTGTTAACCTTAAGAGATTATTGCCTTTAAAACTTCCAATTACCAATATGCCTTCAATACTTAAAGCATATTGGTAAGGGAACATACACCCTTCCAAAAAGATCCGATTGTGATTCAACATTATTAGAACTTACCATAGACCGCGTTTGTAAGGCACAGTCTATGCAAACCATAGTGTAATAAAAAGCAAGTTCGGATTTTTACTGGAAGAATTTGGAAAATTGTTTATAGAAATTTTAGAACCAAAAAAAATGTTTGATGTGATGTTCACAAATCCCCATATATTTGATCAATAAGTATTCGTGGAATTTTTTTTTCGCAATTTTAACGCTTACTAAAGATAAACAAATATGTACCATTTTGGTCGCCCACTTTTTTCCATATTTCCGCTGGAGAAATTATTCCATCAATGTAAATCAAAATTTCGAAATTTCCAGAACGGAAGCGAGCGAACCATTGTTATGCTACACGAACTGATACAGCATCATCTCTGTAAATTTCACAAATTTCATTGGTAGCTTGCGTGGCATTCTTCCCTTTTTATACAAAAAAAATTCAAAATATAGCGAATTTCTTCATTATTTTTACTCACTTTTGAAGAGCTGTAACTTGTTTTTCAATTTCCTTGAATTTAATTTTTTTTGGTTAAATTAAGCTTAAAATCTCACCTTTAGCACTGGAGATATACGACTGCAACGACATCTATTGACAAAATACGAAAAGGCTTTTTCGACTACCAATATTACTGAATATACTGACAATCTTAAACTCCTACGTTTTGTTATCTTTCGGGCAGTTTATGAAATCTATCATAAAGAAACTGGCCCTAATGACCAAGAATGAATTAAACCACTTTATAACATCCTGTTCTGATATTAACACTTTACCGTGAGGTTATTCTGCATGAACCAAAACAAATGACGGTCCGAAGGGGCAAGATCTGGGCTATAAAGGGGAAAAGTCAAAATTTCCCAGCCACTGTTTTCCAAATAGGTGTTAGGCGGCTTTGCAACATTATACTGCACATTGTTATGATAGATGTCTTGACTAGTCGAAAATTTTGGGCATTTTTCGGCAATCACATACAATTAAGTAGATGTATTTTTGTCGAAAACGTTTCTCATGTATGAGTTCATTTGGGTATAGAGCTCATAATACGGACGTGTTCTATTCCCTGATCCAATTTAATACAGATAATTACTTTGGCGTCGTGGATATTTGGCTTTGGCGTTGATTAAACTCGTTGGGCAGGTTGCATATATGATTTTTTAGGGTTTCGTGATGAAACCATTTCTCATTACCAGTTATAATGAGATTCAAAAATTACTTCTTTTTATAGCAGGCAAAATTCACTTATAATGTCTGCTGGCTTAAGTCCATTTGACACCCGATTTTCCTGATTTTGAATATATCTGCTTTTAAACGTTTGGAAATGGCTGCCTGAGTGACTCACAAAGTTTCTGCGAGCTAATTTTATGTCAGTTATTTTTCTTCCAATTTTTTTTCGGTCGTACAGGACGTTCTTCGCCTTCCAAATTGAAATCACTACTTATAAATAATGCAAATCATTATTGGACAGCAGCTTTCTAAGGAATGATTTGAGTAATGGATATTGAGTAATAGAATAATAAACTAGCTACATACACATATTACGCAATGTACATACATATGATGAACCTTCACAGCGCCTCTTAAAATCCCTCTGTCATATGACGCGAAGAGCTTTGCAAAGCACTCCGTAAGATATTTTTGAAATCCTATATTCAAACGTTTATTTGGAAAACGCCTAGTGCGTAGATTTTCGGTAAAAAAAAAATAGTTGGAATAACTTTATTTCAAGAAGAAGAACTTTATATAGATCAAAGTGAATAGAGCTCTGAAATCCAAATGAGTTCCATACTCATACACAGACTTTATGTGGAGCGGTAAATCTACATATATGCTATTTAATTGCATACAAATTCTGCTTTCTTTTACAGAGATCTTCGTTTTGACCTAATCGCTCACCTAGTGCTTAAATATTGCTTATTTATAGAGTTTGGTTAGGCTAAAAGGATGAAGGTTTAGTCTTGGTACTCTTGTAAGGTTTAGTTAATGAAGTTTGGAATCTTTAACGGTTCATAGATATGAGTGTAGGCAGGTTTGGGAAGATGTATGTAGATATATCATAAGCAGCAGATGACTTCTAAACAGTTCGAAATAATAATATTTAGATGATATACTACCAAGTTGAAGGTTTATAAGGTACATACTTTTGCAAAAATTATGAAAGCATTATAAAGACACATAACACAAGTAGAAAAGACAGAGACAGGTATTTCATACGACACAAAGAAAAATAATTTTTAAAGTGAAAGGAAGATTAAATAAATTAAAAAACAAAATGGGAATTGGTGTAGTAAATAATAATAATTAAAAGAAAAGTTTAGTAATATTTTTGTTTATTCTGTGGGTTTTCTCATAGTCAAGTATGTGATTAAAATTCTCAAAAACAAACAAAACTGAAACTATAACTGAAAGTTATACCAGAAACTTCAGAAGAGCACTCAGCAAAGTTAAAAAACCCTTAGCAACATTTTACACTTGCATCAAACAAAAAAAAAACGGTATACTAGCCACTAGCCAGCATAAAAAAGAAAATCAAAGCAAAGTCAACCGCCACTAAAGCCTCCTAGCGACTCAACGAACCCAAGTTGACCACAGAATGCAATAAAAGTAACCGCATCGTATCGGAAGACCGTCTACGTTTTTCTATTTCGCCCCACAACAAAAAGAAAAAACTAACTGTAAAGAGAAAACAAAAGGTATAAGCCCATAGTCGTGCAGCATTAAAGTTTACAAATACAAACACGAGCGCAGCTCAACGAAATAGAAACCGAAAGACCGCAATTGAAACCGCAGGAAACACAGAAAAAGCACACACACGTGCTGCCGGCAGACGCGACCAGCCTTCAAAGCAAAGCACGTATATATTTAGTGTATGTAGTTAAGCTGCTTTAATAAATATGCTTCCTCGCTTTCAATCATAATGAACCAGCCACTAGCTAGCGCAGTCAGTTGGCCTACAAAAAGCGAAAATATTTTTTCACATAAAATAAAAAACTAGCGAAAACAGCGCCGCCTTCGAAAAAGCAGCACTCAAGCACGCACAGACATGGGAGGCCAAGTGTTGATGGGTGGAGCGCCATGCTAGTTAAATTGCCTAGCCGCGACGAGCCAGTCAGCTAGCCAAGTGGCAAGTGTTAGCCAAAGGACAGTGTTAACACCACGCGTAATATTAGTCAGCAAGTGTGGGAGAGTAGTGCGTGGCAAGTTTTGGGTAGCCAAGCACTACTTAAATTGTAACCCAAATTCCTTTTTGCACACATTCCACGCTGCTGGTGTGAGACTTTAGTGAGAAGTATGGCCAGTACTACACTAATGCGCTTAAGAAGTGGACGAAGGGATGGCAATTCAAGCACTTAAAGTTGTGTAGTCGGATGTAGAAAGGTATTTCTATGGTTTGGGCCTATTTTTAGCAGTTCACCACTTTCCCCCAACATTGCCGGCATATTGTATGCGCATATTGATGGCCTTTTCGCTTAAAATTGCGTAACCATCACCGCAAATAAACCGCATTTCGTATTAACAGACACTGTCGATTTGATACTGAATGTAAGCCTGTTATGTATGCATATGAGTGAGTGTGTTTGGGTAAACGTATTGCCAGACACGCACTCTTCGCTAGTCATTACAGACAACCAAATATCTAATTTCAGTCTGTCCTTTCACACTCAACACTATTGTTGAATGAGCGGTTTGTGTTTGTACATACGTGAGACTCCATTAGCAGACGACATGTCGTATACGTAACGTAATTTTATATTGTCCTTTGTGTACAGTTAGTAGGCCTTAGTATGCTGCGCCATTTAATCCTTTCATAAATAACCAAATCACTTTAATTCCATCTGTGTGCTTGCCGGTTATGCTCGGTTCTTGGGCCAAATGTTTCAGTATAATCTTTATAAAAGCCGGATAATGTGTGTTTAAGTGTCTCTACGAAATGTCGGCAAAATTTTATTGGTTCTTCGGCACTTGCCTCTTTAACATTGGATTATTTTTGCGCTCAATTAAAGCAGATATGTAGTAGTGAACTAAATTTTGCCAAGCCGCTATGAGTCATTTAATATCGACTTAATACAGATTTATAGAAGCAAGTACAGAAAAATCGTTAGAGGAAAGTATTTTATTTAGAATACTTAATTTCCGTATTGTTATTTCTGTTGAAATAGTTTCATATTATGATTGTGGCCAGAGCTAAATGACGGAAACTTTGCATTGAAAGGCATAACAGTCGGTTGTGTGTTGTATTGAATAAATTGGTCTGATTTATTACTAAAGACCAATGACTTCAAATAACCTCACAAAAAGTAGTATAATGGTGTTAAATCACCACCTTTTGGAGGCCATTCAATCTGACTATTTATTGAAATAATCATATCTCCAAACTTTTTTCGCAATAATTTGGTTGTTGCACGTTCTGCGTGGCACATAGCCCCGTCTTGTTGGAAGCAGATGTTGCTGAGATCAACTTCTATCAATTTCGGTCATAATAAGTTGGTTATCATTGATCAGCTGAGAGCGTACACGCAGCAACTCGGACTGACGTATGTAACGACTTGGCGCATTTTACGTCGAGATTTCACATTGAAAGCGTACAAAATACAGCTTCTGCAACAACAAAAGCTGCTCCACCTTACCAAGTGACTTATGCGCTCTTGAAAAATTAAAAGAAAATCCCACCTTCCATTTCGAGCCAAATTTTTTCACCGATGAAGTCCATTTCTAGCTCAATGGGTATGAAAACAAGCAAAATTGCTGCATTGGGGACGAAGAGAAAACTAAAGAGATACAAGAGCTGCCATTTCATACAGAAAAACAACGGTTTATTGTGGTTTAAGGGTTCGTGGAATCATCGATTAGAAGAAAGTGTTTTTTTTTTTTTAAGAACTATAAAAACAAATGAACAGTTAAAAAAAAATATAGATAACCTTCTTTTATAAATAGTGAATTTAAGTACTAAACATCGATTAACGGTATCGCCATCCGCTTAAACTTTTTTTCTTCTTACTATCTACTATCGGATGGTGATAAACTTATTCTAGCTGTACTTAATGTTCTAGCTTAAGAGATTAGGAGTACTTACTCAACTTTTAGCTTAATTAATCCATTCAAGAATTTTAAGACTGTTTGTGTGTTTTGTTACATTTCACCACTTTACTTAAGATATATAGTATACAAGAATTTCTTTAATTCTGCTTTCGTATAACATTTGAAAAGTAAGAATATTTTTAAGTAAAAAGCAAGTATGAGATATACAAACTTCATTCATTAAACACTTTAAATTTAAATAATTTAGCAGTTGTAAGTGTTGCTATCCACAAGCGACAAAGCCTGCTAGTATGCAGCGCACTTTTATAGTGAATTTATATGTCTGCTTTCAGAGTGAAAATGTACTTTCTCTTGTCTCTATATATGTATGTGTATCTTTATATATACACAATGTGCTCACATGTATAGCAAGTAAGTATGGCCAGTATAAAAACAAAATGCTAATGGTAACATGTAAACGTCACGTACATTGCACAGGAGAGAAGCGAAAAAAGCGACCAAAAATTGAACTAAAAACACAACGGAAAAAATACATACACTGCTTTACTTAGGTAAATAAGTATGTAAGTGGGTGTAAAAACCCAGTAAACTAAATTTAGTACTTTTATGTTTTAGGGAAAAGAGAATATTACAGGAATATTACTAGAACAAGTGTTTCATTGTGGGTGTTAAGGCAATGACAAAGGCTTCTGGAAATGCTGCTAGACAAGTTTACAGCTAACCATTACATTAGCTAGTATCTAAGAACCTGTGCTGCGTTGATTCTAATATACAAAATACAAAAAGTATTTGATGATATGATACATATATAGTTATAAATGATCAGCATGATGCGCCAAGTCCATTTAGCCATGTCTTTCTGTCCGTCTACCAGTATATACGCTTTTGAAATATAGATTTAAAATGTTGTAAGAGTCTTTTCCTACCTCCGAAACTGCTCATTTGTCGTCACCTTCGATATCGGATCATACAAACTACCGATCAAAATCAAATGGTATAGAAAACTCTTCAATTTGACAGGATATCTTCATGAAATTGGGAATAGATTATTGTGCAAGGCAACAGTACAATCTTCGAAAAAATTGTTAAGATATATGTAGCTGTCATACAATTAGACCGATCAAAATCAAATACTTGTATGGAAACAATTTTTTTCTGTGAAGAGTCCAAGAGCACCTTCGAAAAGCAATTTCAGGCGTTGGAAAGAGCTTTCTGCTAAAGTTATCTCAAATCCAAAAAATATTATAAGTACAGATGTATACAGGTATTGATTGAAGGACTAGTCAAAATTTTGATTTTTGACAAAATAGCGGCTTCACAAAAAAGTCGTGTTTTTCTTTAATTGTACACTTCAGAGAGTTTTAATATAATAATTACCTGTCAAATATATTTACCAAGGTTGAGTGAAAAATTCAAGCTGATCGGTTCAACCGTTCCGGAGAAAATTTTCTCAACGACTCTGAAAACAGCGTTTTGAGAAAAATACTTTTTATGTTATGAGTGCCGTTTACACCAAGTAAAAAAGTCCTTACAAATACGATCATATTTCCGAAATCATTTACGGGTTCAACTACGGAGAATATTCTCAATTATATGTGAATTCTATATACAATGTAATGTATAATATATGATATGGTATTTACCGAAAAAATTGAGTTTTTGAATTTCGGAAGTGTATACATATGTATGTGCTTTATACATTCTTAAGCAGTCACGAGTTATGAAATGAGAGACCTTGAAGCTATTTTTTGCCAAGTTATATATATATAATTCACGTTCTTTAATACTGATATTAAGTAGATTCAGTTCAAAAGAATATAAATATTTCATTTAAATATTTAAAATCGGAGAAAAACTTTGATCTTGAACTGGCGGAAAAGTCGACTGACATGTGAACATGACCAAATTGGAACATATTGCCTTTGCAATCTGCCTTTTCTTAAACCACAAGTATTTTTGGGTACAGTAAAATACCAAAGGTTATAATTTTCTTTGAATACAGAATACTTAAAATAGAAAGAACAAATGTGGACGTGTATATGAAAAGTTGACTTGCTAGTAAACTTGAACTTCCTCACTCGTAATATTCGATTTCATCTGCCCACGACATAAATAAGTATACTATGATATAGCAGACTTTGTATGCTGAGACCTTTGACGCTTGAAACATTGCGGGAGACTAACACGCTGCGAAATGTTTGCCAATTAGGCATTGTGGCATGCTCGTTTGTGGTACCATGCAGTCATATATCTTATCAGCATGCTCGTTCAACACGAGCTACTATGGTATATACATACATATATACTTATATTTGTATGTATATGCAGACCGATAGCATTTCGCGTGTTATCAATTTGACTTGTTCCACAAAACAAAAGCAGAAATAGAAATTTGAGTGCCTGAGCATTCGGCACCGTGAAAACGGCGCATAAAGGATGATGAAGCTGCGGTTGTGTGCTCTGCGAGCGCGCAAAATGTTGGCCTGCGGGTGATAAAATATGGCTTGCTAAGTTATTGAGCCGAATGCTTGTTTGACTTGGTTATTCGGTGAGTTGCCATCCAATTTATTTGCTATTTGTATGTACATGTGTCGTTATATTTGTTCTGCAGCCATTGTTGCTTGGTTGGTTGTGTTCCTGTTGCTCTGGTTCATGTGTTAAATATCATTTCAAGTCGTTGGTGTTAGTGCTGCTGCTGGTGAATCTGCTTGTGGTTCTTGTTTGCTCGCTCATTACTTGTCGTTTAAAGCTCGAGTTGGCACACTCTTGCGTGGTTTTATTTTTAGCTACATACTATACATAAGCATATACCATATATTACTTAAACCATATAGTAGTTAGTATGTGTCATGAGCATTTCGCGTATTTTTGTTTGTGCAGCTGTTTTTGGTTTTGCTTTACGAGCTCGGTTGGCATTTTTTATTAGTATTTGTCATTTATAAATATCACGTTTCTGCTATTCATTAACACGCTTGCAGTTTTCATTAAATAAATATTCTTGTTATACAAGATTTTGTTTTTAATGATTGAATGCTTACACGTGGGGTTTAAGATGCAGTTCGTCAAAATATATGATTAGGACCTTAAATCCATAGAGAATGGGTAGAAACATATTTTTTTTTTGAAATTTATTAGATTTTATAATTATAAATTAATTATATGTTTATGTGTTACCTATTAAAATTTAGCTGAATGGTAGAAATTCAGAGTTGCGGCAGTGAGACGGAGTGGAATGATTCCACGCTCGACATAAGTATGTACTACTGAGCACTATCCAGTGGTTCACTGACGGCTCGAAAACACCGAAAGGCATTGGAGTAGGCATTGAGGGATCGCATACCAAACTATCCATAAAAATGGGACGTTTTCCAAGCAACTTTCAAGCAGAAGCTTTTGCTATAAATTAGTACGCAGAACTCAATCTACACCGGAATTATCGCAACCAGCATATCGCTATACTTAGCGATAGTCAAGCGGCACTAAAGGCGTTCTCAGCGTAAGAGGTTAGATAGCTTTTAGTGGAGGAGTATGTAGGAAGGCTCCACCGCCTATCAGTGTGCAACAGGCTACACCTTATCTTGGTGCCTAGGCATAAAGGGGCAGCCAATGAGCTGGTCAACGAACTATCCCGCTCTGTGGCAGCGTTCAGGATGATGGGGCATGCATTGCAGCGGAGTCCCACACTTTAAAGGAGCTGCTCCGCACGGAGGAGAGAGTGTTGGCAGCAGACAACAGGAATGCGCCATTACTTCTGGGATGATGCAACCTTGAAAGGTTTAAGGAAATTATCATTATCCCTCCGAAACAAATTCCGACTTCATTGGCATAGCCTCTTGCGCAATCTGGCGGTTCTGCTACATATGTAGAACAGGAATTTCCAGAACACTTGATTCTGATTTGTCTAGCAATTTGCAGAAGCAGGTCTAAGGCCCTGAGTTCCATCAACGTGGACAGGGATCACATCACCTCAGTCGCGCCCAGCAGGCTTCTGGAATTTTTCAGGATGCTGGACCTTTGCCACCATATGTGATATAGGGGAGGGCACAATAGACTATAGGTCGCAGTGAAAAGGCTCAATTTTACTACCGACCTATCTATCTCTTTTCTGTTCATACTTGTAGATCTCAAAAAATATTCGCTGGAAAGGAATTTAGTGGTATTGAAAGGGTAATCGGTGAAATTATTTGAAGTAAAATTCAAATTGAACTACAAAAAAGTGTATCAAAAAGTCTCCGATATAATCGGCTTATCATCCTACTCATACATATGTACATATGTACATATGTATATCTGAACTTTCCTATCGCGCTCGCTAGGTAAGTTATATAATGAAAATTATTTACTCTCGTCATATTTCCAGTTAGCTCGTTCATTTTGACATTTCAGATTGGAAAATAAAAGAACATTTGGATATTACTTCATTAGATTGGCCAGGAAATAGTCCGCATCACTTTCCGATAGGGAGCGTATGGCCTCTATTTTTAGAAATTACAATGCACACTCTGATTGAACTTTTAGTACTAGAATCTCAGGAAGAGCAGAAGTATGACTTTTTACCGTTAAAGCAACGAAAGAGCAATATAAATGCTTAGGAACACATAATACTTTTGCCAATCAACAATAATAAATCAAATTAATTACAACAACTGGGGTGGATTAACTTGAGCCGAAAGCCGAGTACGCATATCATTTCAAAATCGAATTAATCAACGTGAAATGGCAGACATAGAAATAGAAAAGCAATAAATCGGCTTTAGATGTAAGTTCCAATTTGGCTAAAAATAGTAAAAGGCTCTTTAGCAAAACGCATTGAATGTTGGTCTGCATTTGGATAGAATATACTACAACCAGCAAAAGTAACTTGCTCAGTGCAGTTGAGTAGGATAAAATGTTACATAAGTATGAGGGAATATGTAAATTTAGATTACTGAGGTTAAGCTGCAGGCAAAGCACCCTACTCAATAGAGAAATCTGAATTTATTTCAAACAATTACACGCTATTGCCATAGAAGGTCTTTCTGTCATTGCGGATTTGTTGTGCGGATTTGTTTGGGGCTACTTTAGGCAGCAAGCGGTTAACTATTGGTTTTCGCAAGATGCTAAGCCTGCCTATTGCAGCATTTAAGTATTAGCATTTTCGTTTTGTGCAATTTTTTACTGCTACTTGCTACTTTTCTTACAAAAAAAATGAAGGAGAAGTAAAACATTTTGTTGTTTATCCTTTGGGTATTGGTTAGCTGTTTATGTTTTCCTTCCACACGACTGTCTGCTGTTGGCGGTTGAGTTTTCATTTCAATTAAATGTGCGTCTCAGCGGATAAAAGCAAAAGCACAAAGCGCACAAGCAAAAAAAGGAGACAAAATGTAATATCAAACGCTCATGCGAACGCAGGTGGTGGTGGGCGATCAAAATACGCCCTAGAGTATGTAAACATGTAAGAGCAGGTATATATTAAATGTATGTATGTATTTGTGTATTTATGTGTGTGTATTGACGCTCGTTTAAATTGCTGTTGACAGTTTTATATGACCCGTTTTAAGCGTGCAATCGGTTAAGGTTAAACTGCCAGCTGGCAGTTTCCTTTTTCCTCTTTCATTTGTGCAATTTCCTTCTGACGCAAAGTGGCACACAAACACTCAGACAGTTATATATATGCAATATATATTACAAAAAGTGTTTTTATCGTTGTAAATATTTCTTTGATGTTTTCAAACTTACTTGTCGGATCGAAGCCGGTTATGAATTCCGGGCAGCGCTCATAGGCGGAAGTGCCGGCGGCAGTATCCGGCCAACAGAGCCAACCATCAAATGTGCCAGCGCAGTAAGATTCACCTGGGTGCAAGTAAAAGATGAAATGAGAATATATGAATAGGAAAGAAAGGTGAAATGTTTAAATAAATATATTCATATACAAATACATGTACATATATGTACATATATATATTTGTCACTGCTATTGTGTCGTATTTTTTCAGCAATGTGAGTGTGTTGGTTGACCGCCAAAAAATTAGCCAGAGTTAGATACATTGTCAAGGCATATCGTTCCTTGTGTGTGTGTGCGTTGCCTTTTGTTTTGACACGTGGTGAAAAAATTCAAACTTTGTTTCATATTTTCAGTTGCTTGTTATGCTTTTCCCTTTTTTTCCGGTTGAAAAATATCGCTCTGTACACAATGCTGTTTGTTTTGCAAAATGCTAATTCATAATAAATCTGGCTTACCTTGGTACTAAAAGTTTTTGTGCAAATTTTAATTTTGCAATTTGTTTATTTTGGCATTTTCATTTTAATCTCGTTCATGACATTGCAGATATGGCAAATATTGCCTTAAGGGGTTATACATATACTATGTTTCCGCGGGTAAAACACAGCTTTTTTCAAAATTCTTTTTCATATAAAAAATTAAATATTTTATTAGAATTATTTATTGTTAGGAACATACACTATTAGTAAAGAAATTCTGAAATTTTTAGAAAAAAAGATTTTAAAACTCGACTGTTGCGACGCTATTTCCTTACTCCTTACAGAATCCCCTAAAGTGAAAAAAATATGTGTTTTAGTTAAAATCTTAACTTAGAATTTGGACGAAAAAAAAAAAAATGAAAATTGAATTTTTGGCGGACTTTTCTTTAAAAATCCTTCGTCCAAGCCTTTAAGAATTGTAGCTCAAAACATGTGTAAAATTTCGTGAAAATCGGTTTAGTAGTTCTCGAGAAATCTCCCCATCCGACTTCAAAAACATTGTTTCGAGAAAAACACGTTTAAAGACTACGCAAATTATATTTTTTGAAACATGTTATATATAGTGAGCTTAGTCCAATTTTGATTAATTTAAGTTTTTTATTTTTATTTTTTTGATTTTTATAGATTATTTTAGTACCTACATAATTGAATTTATTAGTTAATTATTAGGTTAGATAGATCTAAGTGTATAAATATTTGATAAGGCCAAATTAATGATGCTACCTAGAACTACTATCCGATTTTTCCGTAATTTTGGACGATATTTGCACGAAAAAAACTTTAATATGTATCCACTTATATCAGAACCTCGGAAGAAACTAATTGCCGTCAGTCTGTCTGTCTACTAAGCCATGGCGATAACCCGATCCTTTGATGAAATACGTTTTTTTGCATTCTAAGTTGGGTGGTTATGCCGCCATTTCAAAATCTCTTCACAGTTGACGAAGATAAAACTACTCCGACCATCCTACTTTGCTAAGACGTATCATCGTATGAAAATGGTTCTCGTCATTTTTTTAAGAAATGCCCGCGACAACAGTTTTCATAATTTTCTTCTTCGCCTAACAAAAATAACAGTAAAATCAATTATCTTCTAGCAAAAGCTATGTGAGATCTCAAGGCTGATGACATTACTAGGACTGGTACCACAACCTCAATAACTGCGGAATGGGAATGAAAAGGAGCTTCTTTTGGTTTTTATGGTTCACTGCTGAACCTCTATGCCGTTGCAAGGTCCCTTTGGCCCCGAGTAAATTGTAAGAGTTCTAGAGAACTCCACTCTTAGCAAGGTATATCTTTCAGTGATTGCAGCTGTTTGGAAGAAGTCGAGATAGAGTTAAATCAACACTTTCTCTCCGAATATCCGAATTTTACAAATGGTTTTCCAAAGGACCTCCACACTGTGCTGCAGCATTAGCCATCTAATCTACCCTAACCTAACCTATATAAGATATCAAACAAAGAAGAGGTACATCCAGAATTAACCTTAACGAGATATATGCAATATACAAGGTGCATTCCAAAGCAAACAGAACTTAAAAAAAAAAAAAACAGAATAAATGTTTTTTTGGGCAAAATCAATCTATTTTATTCAAAATAGTCTCATTCTGCTTCAATACAGCCTTTTGCACGGTCCAAAAGCATGTCAAATGAGTATTCGGTGCCATATCAGGTGAATACGTGAAGTGGTTAATACTTAAATGTGATTTTTGGTCAAATAATCGTCCTTCGAATGTTGGATTCTGAGCAATTTTTGGTCGTCATAATTTTGGTCCTTTTAACATATATGTATATCGTTCTATATAATGTAACCATATATAGAATACATGGGATATGAAAATTAAATAGAGCTGACATTGCCCAACACTTTTCCTTGCTATTATACACACTATTGCAGTTTAGACTTTTCTGGTTGACTTTAGAATGATTACTAAGGAAGATATATCATATAATATAAGAGATTGTTGAACTTTGCATGATGAGGTTTGATGCCAAAAATTTATGAGATTGCTCGTTTTTTACTAATGCCAAGATTATAGGAATATTAAATTGCTGAAAAACTCAAAAAAAATTTCCTCTGTATTTGTGGATGGCCGTTCAATATTCCAGTAGGTAGGAAAATGTAGGGTTCCAAGTCAGAGTTCCAGAAAGTTCATAATTAATATAAGACCGACAAAAGCCTTTTGCATGAAGAAAATATTGTGTTAGCCGGTCGCGCCTAACTTCAAGTACATTGCATTGGACAGCAAGAAAGTCGAATAGCACTTCGGTTAAACATGGTTTATGACATACATACATATATAAAATAGCCAAAGAATATTTCAAAGAGAGAAAAAATTAAAATTTCTTGTAGTTTTGGTGGCCTGAATGGTGTACTTTTTGCGGATTTTTCATTCTCTTGAATATTAAACCGGGAAGATAGTCTAAAGGGTATCAGCTTTAAAGTTAAAAATCTGCTAACAAATTATTACTTTTTCCTGTAGTTCACTAACACATGAAATGTCATAAAGAATACAATTACTTTAATACATTATTCTATGTTTATTTAAAGTACAATTTCACTTCGTCAGTCTAATTCAACTTCTAAAGTAATTAGAAATTATATTCCAGGGGATAATAGTCTTTGTACCATGCTAATTTCCGCTATACTAACCTATTTTAAGACCACTTTTGCACGCATTTAAACAAAGGATTAGCACACACACACATCACACCTTCACCCACACCACAAACCCACTCACCTGCTGTAAACTGTGTCGCGGTTTCATTCAAGCGTTTATAACATTCATCTCGCAACACATCCAACGCATCCGGCTCTGCTTCAGCCACACCCTCACCCTCAGCACTTTCATTGCTGCTCGTGCTGTCCACCGCCGCCATATCCGTTATCGCTGAGTCAGCAATGTCGGAGGCGGATGTCGGTAAGCCAGCCAACATTCTGGCAGCTAGCGTTAAAGTGGAACGAGTTGTTTCTGCTGCGGCTGCGGCTAGTAAATTATCCGTCCTTGGATTGTGTGCCGTCGCATGAGTGGCCGCTGCAGTGACGCTGGTGAAGCCAACTACTGCTAATGTCTGTGCGAATTGTTGGACCTTGGCGATTACATTCATTGTTGTTACACCGCTAGCCTTTGTTTAGTTATTCGTTGTTGGAGCTACAGCGAGTTGTTGGTTTTTGGGTGCAGATTGTGCAATTGTTTTCCGCGTTGTTGTTTTTGACGCTGATTCATTAGCATTGGTTAGTGTGGCAAGTGTTAAGGTCACCGCTTCAACTAAATAGAGACAAAGGAGCAGCGGCTATGGCTATGCAGATACATACACATATATTCTTTCAGAGTACTTGCTTGCCTCTAATACTTATCAAAAGGTGGGTATGCACATCTAACGGTTTAAGCAGTGTACAGCGCGGGATGTCTTACATGCCTTGTGATTTATGTGCCTGTATACATATGTATAAGTACTCTTAGCATTACTTATTTATAAGGTAAATCTCTTTCAATCTTTCGCTTGACCTCAGTTTCCGCTTCCGCTGATATCTTCACTGTATATACACCAGTTTACTTTTGTATTTACACCATTTTCAGCTGGTGGATTTCGTTTATTAACTCATTTTCTATCTTCTTTGCGGTTCCGGCTTTAAAATAAAGCTAGCTGCCTTTTCAATTATTTAAATTTTGTATATCTTTGGGTTTATTTTGGGTTTGAATTTTTAAGTATTGAATATGAACAGCCATTCCTTTCCATTTAGTGCACTGTAAGTAAATAAAAATTAAGAAAGCATTAAAAAATAATGTTGACTTTAAATCATATATTAATTTTTTATGTAAACAATTCACCGGTGAATAATATTCAACATTTTATGAACATACAATAAAGACAAAAATAAAACTTTACCTTCAACTGCATCGAAGCTATAACACCCTTTTCGGGTGCATTTCTTATGGCATGAAACGGATCAAAATCGGTCAGTACTATACTACTAGTTCATCAATTGTCATAAATAAATAATTGTATATATACATATATATGTATATGTAAATAGATATATGTTTGCATTTTATAGCAATAATAGAGTAAACTTTTTGAAAAGAGAATACTCAGTTTCACTCGGGAAAATCTAGAAATATAAAGTTTTTCTTGCCTATATTAAAGATATGATATTAGATTGAGAAGATATCTCAAAATCACTTATGTTCAGAAAATATCGAAAATTAACAAAATGTCTTCGTTTTGAAAAAAAAGTTGAACTCAACAGTAGTTTTTGATCTGTCGAAATTTAATTTTCGATTTCAAACCAAAAAATGGTGGGTTATCTTATAAAGAACTAACAACTTGATTGAAAAGAATTTTTTTGGCAAAATATGTTTCTTTATTCCACATAGTTATCTTCAAAAGTGATACACTAATTATAGCGATCCTCCAAATATACCATTTTTGTAGTACAATTTGTCCTTTTTTCAATGTAGGCCTCACTATCGGCGATTAGCTCTTCATTCGACGAAAATTACTTACTACTGAGAATAGGAAATAATTGATAGAGACCAGATCTGGAGAATACTGTGGATGCAGAAGCGAATTCGAGGCCCAATTCATGGATTTCGGCATCGTTTTCTTTCACTGACTTGCGAATCGGTGCATTGTCACACATTTGTCACTGGAACAGCACTTTCGTTTTCTTTAAATGTGGCCGTCTTTTTCGCTTTCGTCTTTTGAACGGATCAATAAAGCTATGTTAAAGTCGTTATTGATTGTTCTTCCTTTTTTCAAGTCAGTTAATCAAAATTATTTCACACACATCTCAAATATAGACGCCATTAGCTTGCCAGCCAACAGATGCGTTCTTTCATGCTTTGAAGCAGCTTCATCGCATACAGTCCACTTGGATGACTGTTGATTGGACTTGCGAGTGAAATTCTGGAGCCATGTTTGTCACATGTCGACGCAAAAACTCTTGCTTATTACGCTGAAACATTTCCAAACACTGCTCCGAATCATCAACTCGTCATTATTTTTAGTCAAAAGTCAGCACGCGTGGCACTCACTTTACACAGAACTTTCTTATACCCAAATATTCGTGAATGATATGTTGGTTACATTCATTTGATATCTTTGGAGTATCTGTTATCTCGAACAACTTCATTTTACCGCCATCTAAAATTATTTTCTGGACCTTTTTGATGTTTTCGTGGGTAAAAACATCTTTGGGGCATCCACTGCATTCACCTTCTTCGGTGCTCATAAAATCACCACTTCTAAGTCTAGAGCTTTGGAAGTGCTTTAGTAATATCTGCTTTGTACTGAAACATATTTGAATTTAATACCTATTTTTATAGTCAAAAACCTGGCGACAATTGAGTTTTATTTTTCATCGGGAAATTTTAACTTTTTTTGCGGAAGCATTTGGTTTGAACAAAATAGCTAATATAACTAGTTATAATTTTTAAACAAGGGCGACTTTCTTTCGTTAACCTAATTCTTTTTTGTTCATATCTTAGCATAGAGAAGCATTTTTCCAATTTAAACCAATTTAACCGGACCTGGGGAATAGAATACGTATTCTTAAATAAACAATTCGAGTAAAAACTTATTGTGATGCAGAGTATGTTTCATCTAGTAAGACTCACCACAAATAGTTAACGCATTTCATTGCATTTCTAGTTACGATTTCGCGATATTGCATGAAAATAATATTCGAAAACTTTTTTTTCAATTTGAACTCATTTTTAGTTTCATATTTTGAATTTAATACCAAAAACCAGAAAACAAAGCAACATTTGGCGCATCGCTTTTCCAATTATACGAATTCCAATTCTACAAATATCCAACTACCATCGATATCGACTTCATTATTTATGTATGTACTTCCTCATCCTAAATCCTTATTTATGAAGCGTGGAAATATCATATTTCATTTATTCAAAACTTTATCATGCGCGTAACGGCTGTGTTTAAAAAATAAAAGACCATAAATGGTATTTAAAGAGGCGTTATTTTTTAAAAATGGTTCGGTGATTTCCATTCTTATTTATTTTTTTTTTTTTTTTATCTAACCAACAGTTATGCAGAAACATTTACAAAAATATATAGCAAGTGAATGTGCCTGTATCCTTCGCAATACAATTCAGGTCAAACTAACTCTAAACGCGAATCGGTTGACTGATCGGAAGGCAAACAAGTAATTCAATACCAGCGCACAGGTCATGCAATATGGAATTAGTGCCTAACATAGGTATGTACATATGTGTTATGTGTTTCAGTGGAAATATAAAAAGCCTCTAAGCGGATAAACACATGCTTTGGGGCATTTACGAAAAAATAAATTAAATATTTATATAATGTGTATTTCATGTGCATAAGTATGTGTGTGACATGTGTGATTAGTTCTGCGTATGTGTGGATATGGAGTTGAATCCTATGTTGCATAAAATGTAATTGTATAGAACATTTTTATATACAAATATCCAGTGGCAATTGATATTATTTTTCCAAAGCTTCATTTAATTAAATTTTCGTGCAGAAATATGCACATATATTGTATATGTACATATATTTTATATAATATATTCATCTATTTTCACCAATTATATATATTCGTATATAAATATATACCTATGTTCGAATTTATTTGCGGCAGGCAATTAATTAATTTGCTTTAAAAGCAAAAATATTTGTGTAAAATTTGTTTCAAAAAGTCTTTATTTAATTGTCAACCGATCAACCGTAATTGATTCAGTAATACCGAGTACTTTTAGTGTCTTTATACTCTCGCAACAAAGTTGCTAAGGAGAGTATAATAGTTTTGTTCACATAACGATTGTTTGTAAGTCCTAAAACTAAAAAAGTCAGATATAGGGTTATGTATACTAAAGTGAACAGGGTGACGAGTAGAGTTGAAATCCGGATGTCTGTCTGTCCGTCCGTCCGTCCGTGCAAGCTGTAACTTGAGTAAAAATTGAGATATCATGATGAAACATGGTACACGTATTTCTTCGCTCCATAAGAAGGTTAAGTTCGAAGATGGGCAAAATCGGCCAACTGCCACGCCCTTAAAATGGCGAAAACCGAAAACCTATAAAGTGTCATAACTAAGCCATAAATAAAGATATTAGAGTGAAATTTGGCACAAAGGATCGCATTAGGGAGGGGCATATTTGGACGTAACTTTTTTGGAAAAGTGGGCGTGGCCCCACCCCCTACTAAGTTTTTTGTACACATCTCGGAAACTACTATAGCTATGTCAACCAAACTCTATAGAGTCGTTTCCTTCAGGCATTTCTATATACAGTTGAAAAATTGAAGAAAACGGATAATAACCACGCCCACCTCCCATACAAAGGTTATGTTGGAAATCACTAAAATTGCGTTAACCGACTAATAAAAAACGTCAGAAACACTAAATTTTACGGAAGAAATGGCAGAAGGAAGCTGCACCCAGGCTTTTTTAAAAATTGAAAATGGGAGTGGCGTCGCCCACTTATGGACCAAAAACCATATCTCAGGAACTACTCAACTGATTTCAATGAAATTCGGTATATAATATTTTCTTAACACCCTGATGACATGTACGAAATATGGGAGAAATCGGTTCACAACCACGCCTTCTTCCAATATAACGCTATTTTGAATTCCATCTGATGCTTTCTCTGTATAATATATACATTAGGAACCAATGATGATAGCGGAATAAAACTTTACGCAAATACGGTATTTGAAAAATATGTAAATGACGGATAATGAAATCTCGATTATCACTTTATCATGCGAGAGTATAAAATGTTCGGTGACACTTAGCCCTTAGATTCCGAAAAGTTAAATAGTCGATTAAATCGTTAATAGCAGTAAGGTTACTAGTTGAGGGAATATTCAAGTAAATTTGATCATTCGAAAGTCTAGCATTAGAAAGTTTCGTTCAGTCAACATAAACTTATATTTTTTTCATTACCATCTATAAGGCGAAAATAGCTTAGAATCCTATGGAAAATAATTTTATGTTACACAGTTAAAGACTTTCCTCATTGGATCGAATCTATTGTTTACTTAATAGATTTGGTACGAGGAACTAATAGAAAGAATTACTAAAGAGACAGAAATAGAATGCACCTATGAAATACATTACAGACATATCAACTACTTGAGACTAACTATGGATTCAAATTTAGAATTTTAAGATACTGTTATAAAGAGTCCTTGGTGTAAAATCTGTAGTTTATGATTGTTAAAACTAATAACATCTGTCTTACAATGCTTATGGTATTTTGTTATGATTGGAGAGGATTTATTTAATGCGTGCGTCTATTTGATATTAAAGCTGGAAAAAAAACTTACGGCAACAGATGTCGCTGCCATCAACATACCAAAAAAGTACGATCTTCATAAGATTGCAATAGGGTAGTCGGTTTCTAATGCTTTAGGTAAATTCTCTAATATTAGCTGACCTCGATCTGACCTGTCTTTATTCTACCAACTTTTGAGTTGTATATTTCAGCTCAGTTTTACCATTTTGAATGACTGAAATGAAAAGATATTTTTATAATTGTTTATAGAAAACAAATCTGAACGGTTACTAAGATTTTTTTGATGCGCTGCCAACTCGTTTATTCATCTGTTATAGTTTATTCTATTCGCATTCTCCAATGCTTGGCGAATCAATGGCGGTTATTATATAAAAAAATAGTTCGATTGATGAACGAAACTGGTTGTAAAGTGTGTTAGTGTTAGTCAATGCCTTCTATGTGATTATACCTATTATTTGAAAGCAGATGTAGACATTGTTAAGAATTTAAATACACTTATCAGTTTTTAATTAGCCAAACAAAAATCAAAAATTAAATCGATAAGTCATATAGTTCTTAAGAAACCTTGATCACTGCTACCGCCTTTAAAACTTGGGAAACATGGGAAGAGCGCGCCGTTGACAACTGTAAGTTTGGCCCTGGTGTTCAGCTCATTATGAAATTTTGAATAATTAAATTCAAAATCATACCATGTACTTTGAGCAAATGTAAAAAACATTTTGCAGTTTCTGCGGCCAACACAAGCGTATCCAACCCTTTGATTCAGAAAAGATATATTTTCAGAAATCTTGCATTTTAATACGACTTGCCTTTGGTAAATATTTTGGTTCGTGTCAATCTACTTTTATATAGTTGGTTAAAATTTATTGGTGTAAAATTAGCTTAATGCACTGATGTTTTACGAATTCAGGTCTGGAAGATATTGTAATTGTTATTGTGAATATTTACTTGTTATCTTTTATTGTTTGTTGGATAAAACTTATTGAATATGCTGTTATCAGCCTTAATTTTTTAGAAAAACGTCGCTTTCTGAACTTTGCATTAAGAGGTTATATACATACGATTTTTATACCCTGAACAGGGTATTTTAAGTTTGTCACGATGTTTATAACACCCAGAAAGAAGACCCTATCGGAGACCCTATAAAGTATATATATAAATGATCAGTATGTTGAGCTGAGTCGATTAACCATGTCCGTCTGTCTGTCTGTCCGCCCGTCCGTCCGTATATATACGAACAAGTCCCTCAGTTTTTAAGATATCGCTTTGAAATTTTGCAAACGTCATTTTCTCTTAAAGAAGCTGCTCATTTATCGATATCGGACCACTATAACATTTAGCTATCATACAAACTGAACATATAATTAGGAATACATACAGAAAATTTCATATAGTTTCAGTGAATATTTTCGAAGTTACACGCAAATTTGAAAAGGCGTTTTAGAGTGCATGTAAAGGTGTTTTCAAAGTCGGTGACCAACATCACTCGTAAGTGGCTAAACCGATTAGTCTCAAATTTTAACACTAGCTTCTTAAACAGATTTTTTAATAATTAATTGTAGATTTTTTTCACTGCTAAATATTTCTATAGTCCCTTTCCAAATAAATATTTTTACTAATACAAAGTCTTAAAAAAAATAAAAGGTACCATAATATGTATACAGATTTTTGGATCAATAAATTTAAAAACTTTCTCAGAATAAATTCTGGAAAATTTCGCTTTTTCGGCCTTTTAACTGTATATTACTTTTTAAGTGAGAAACCAAATTACAATAATGAGTGAAACTTATAGCCCTCTAAATAAAAAAAACCTATTCACAAGCACCTACTATACTATCAGCACCAGATTTTCTACTTTCATGGTCCGCTTGAGCTTACAACAAATATGCGGATTATCACTGGCGTTTTTGCAACAAAAAAGAAATAATCAATTTGTTTTCACAAAGATAATTACTTCGCATATCATTAAATCTTTTATGCGTTTTTTCTCTATTCTACCATAGCAAATAATTAATGCTGTCAACAACAAATAAGTGTTCATTTTTTACTTATTTTTAGTTTGCTCATTTAATTTTTTAAAAGTTATTTGTTGAATTTCTGTGCGGTGTTTTCAATTAACACAGATTCAAATAAGCCGCTGCATGCATGAGTTACATGCCACACATTGACACCTGGGCGATAATTGACGCCAAACTATTTAAGGCATAGAGATGCACGTGTTCAGGCTTACAAATACGTACAAATGCATATATGCATAGAACAAACAAATGTGCTTACCGTAATACATACATATACATATATACATAATTGTATTTATAGAAAAATAGTTGCATACCTGTGCATGCTCGTTTAAGCTTTCAACTCATAATCTCTATATTGGTTCTTTATTACATTTATGAATTGTTGCTGTAATTTCGTTGCGTTTTCCATTTTTATTATTAATAATTTAATAATCAATTAATCGGGCTCTTAATGTCACACTTTGCTACAATGTTTGGACTACATGGCGCGGCGCACGTAGCCAATTGTTGTTGTGTGGCAAGCGAATGAATGAAGTTGCATATAAGTACCGACATGCTAATCAAACACACACATTCTTTGCTCATAAGCAAGCGCCTGCATGTTTTTATTGACAAAATAAACATTTATGTTGCTCATTTCTCTTCACATTAAACTTGATTGTATTTTTTATTCACAATTTTTCATTAATTTACCCGCTTATTGAATTGCATTTTTGCTACCGAAATGAAAAGCAGGGATTGCCAACTGTTTTTGCTGTCATTCACAAAATTATAAAATGCATGAATATACTCCGTTGAGCCGCAATTTATCTTGCATTGAAAGTCACTAAGCGGAAGCAATTAAATCTCGCTTTATTACATTGATGGCTATCGAGTTCATCAGCGCCCGGTGTGCATCATACTCGTAATTGTTTGGGGAATATAAAATTGATATATTGTTGTTGTGGAAAATGTGCAACGCACACAACGAAACAAAAATAAGTGTAGTATTTATTGCATTAAAATTGCAAGCTTTAATTAGTGCGTAAATTAATTATTTTAAGGCGCGTGGGTGAGTGAGCTTGTATACATATGTGTGTGTGTGTGTGCAGCAATGAATGGCGAGTTAAATATGCATGAATTAGCGTAATTTTAAAGCAATTTCTTTCTAATAGACATACCAATGTATATGTGTAAAGTTATTTTGCGACACAAAATTCTATATGGACTTAATGAGTAAAAATATTTTTGCTTAATTTCTAGGCAAAATTATTATTATTGCTTGTGTGGATATCGCAAATAAGCTTGAATAAATTTAATTGCATATAATTGCTGCAATTAACTAATTATAATAGTTAATAAAGCTTATGGATTCTTTCCGTAGGAAGTTAATTAGAGTAGGAAGATTTTGATATATCACCAGAAATATTTAATCCTTAGGAATATATGAAATATTGGTAGCCGAAAAAGTCTTTTCGTATTTCAAATCAAATTTCAACTAATTTTTTTTGTGTTTATAACAATAAATAAATATTCAAATATGTACGATTTTGGTCGATCACTTTTTGCAATTTTTCCATTAGAGACATTATTCCAACAGTGTAAAACTTTCATCGGATGTAAATCGAAATTTAGAAATTTCCGGAACGGAAGCGAGCGAACCATTGTTGTGCTACACGAACTGATACAGCATCGTCTCCGTAAGCTTCACAAATTTCAATGGTGGCTTGCGTGGCATTCTCCCTTTTATATATAAAAATTTCAAAATATAGCGAATTTCGTCATTCTTTATTTTCGCTCATTTTTGAACAGCTGTAACTTTTTTTCAAGTTCCCCGAATTTAATTTTTATACCCTGAACAAGGTATATTAAGTTTGTGACACCAAGAAGGAAGGGTCTGAGACCCTATAAAGTATTTATATAAATGATCGCTATGTCGAGCTGAGTCGATTTAGCCATGTCCGTCCGTCCGTCCGTCCGTCTGTATATATACGAACTAGTCCCTCAGCTTTAAGATATCGATTTGAAATATTGCAAACGTCATTTTCTCTTCAAAAATCTGCTCTTTTGTCGGAACTGCGGATATCGGACCACAATAACATATAGCTGCCATACAAACTGAACGATCGGAATCAAGGGCTTGTATGGAAAACTTTCGCATTTGACGTGGTATCTTCACGAAATTTGACATGGATTACTACTTAAGGTAATAATATAATATCCGAGAAAGTTGTTCAGTTCTGATTATTATAACATATAGCTGCCATACAAACTGAACACAAAGTTACTAAAAGAAATGCCTCTGTGAAGGGTATATTAACTTCGGTGCAGCCGAAGTTAACGTTTTTTCTTGTTTGTTTTTGGTTTGGTTAAATGAAGCTGAGATTTAAACCTTTCCAACACTAAATGTTATGACACAATTCATTGATAGCACTGGAGATAAACGACTGCAACGACATCTATTGGCAAAATACGAAAATACTTTTTCGACTATCCAATATTATTTATATACTCCATAAAGAAAATCTTATTCCTTCAAACCATAATTGATAAACATGTCTAAGAAGATCGTGTGGAAATTTTGTTGATCCAGCTGTTCCGAAGAAATTTCTCTCATTGACCCTAAAAACAGCATCCAATTACTTGTAGAGATACTTTTTTCAATATATTTTTTTTTTTTTTTTGACAGATCACGAGTGAGTCGTGTCAAGCTGTCCTATTACTTTTGTTCAGTATTTCTTGACATTTAATCATGGGAAGACTTACGCATGAATAACGTAAACAAATCGTTCAACTTTATTACGAAAATTTACGTTCTGTAAAGAATGTGTTACGCGCGCTTCACTCAATTTATGGTCAACATAATCGGACCATCATCCATTTTGAGACACAGCATTCATTATTGTTTAATATTTGACTGAATTGACCATGCCTCCACGCTGTGAATATAGCAGCTGTAACTGAGTGCACATGAAAACATGGAGAGTCGATTCGGTGCCGTTCGCAACAATTCGGACTGACGTATAGAACGACTTTGCGCATTTTGCGTCGAGATCTTAAATTACAAAATACAGCTTGTGCAAGAAGTGAAGCCGCTGGACCTTCCCAAGCGACATCGCTTCGCTCTTTGGGCTCTTGAAAAGTTCCAAGAAGATCCAACGTTTTGAGCCACTTTTCATTCAGCGAGGAGGTCCACTTTCTGTGTTTTTCCTTTAAAAATGTAAGGAATCTTGAAATATCTGGCATACTACGAATTCCTAAATTCGCATTTAGTACTACATATAATTTTTTTTTTCGTTACTCTAACAAATCTTATGCCAAATATGGCGTTCAATGTAGGTATTAGTTGTATACATGTATATAAAACTGCTTGCATTCTGATCCTCTAGTTGACCTTTTGCACATTAAGGTATTTCCCTGACTATGATTCTACGAACTTGCAAGAGAATAAAATGTTCGGTTACAGCCGAATATAGCTCCTCCTTACTTGTTCTTAAATTTTAACTTAAAATTCAAATTTTATTTTTCAATATCATAACTTCATTTAGCAATTTAATTGTCATAATTATATTTGGTAACGCGTAAGCAAATGAAACATTAGTAGGTGTTTCAGATGAAACTTTTAAACAAATTTCCCATGAAACATCAATCAAATTTTTATTGCAGCAATTAAAAGTAATATGAAATAATTTAATAGTATAAACAAAAAAAGTTGGCAACAAAATATTTGTACAATACAACGATGAAATGTTTAATATTTCGTAATAAAAGTGATATATTCGTAAATCATTAATTTTTATTTTCACAAAAAAGTAAAAACTTTATAATAATTTCTTTGGGAAAAAGCTTTTGTTTATTCAATAAAATTGAATAATGTGATTTTTATTAGGTGCTTAAGCACTACAATATGGTAACATATGAATGGCGTACGGGGCTTTAGCATTCCTATGCCTATATTTGTTGTATATGCATATAAGCAGTATACTATAATGAATATAATGTACTACGTAGGTATGTAGGTATGAAGCTTTGTATGCAGGTATGGGAGAACTATTTCCAGACATATTTATGAAATAGCGAAAGTGAGAAAATTATCAAAACACCAAAATTATGCCTTCCTTCTGAATTTATTTATGGCGAAGCAGCATTCGGTAATAGGTTTGAATGTAAGTAAGCGCGCAAATCGCATATACAAGCACCTCCAATATAGCGGAATATATTTTTGTGTTTTAAAATTGAAATTCCACAAGTTTATTATTATACATTGCTATTTTCACTTGATTTACTCAGAAAACTAAAACAGATTACTAAGTTTATTCACTAACTGTGGTACTATTTCAATAAAATTTAAAGAAATGGAGATGTTCGCACATGCGAATTTTAAGCAGTCAATAAGTTCTAAAGATTCGAAAGCTATCGTACTGAAATCACTTAATTAGAACTGCTAAACTTGGCGCTCGCTCTGTGGTTAGCTTCATTTAAGAATGTTCTCGACAAAAATTTACTTTATGAAATATGAGTAGATTTAATCATTTTTAATATTTTTTGAGGTCTTCTGTATATAAATTATTTCAATTTTATTCTTGAAAGTCGCTCTAAGGCTCAGAGAAACGGGTATATATAGAGATTTAAACACGGTTACGCTGAAGTTCTCTCCTACCTCAATTACATTCCATTGCGTCGGCGAGGCTACTCCTACTCCTACTCCTACGAGGGATGTATGGATGGGCAAAGATGGCGAAGAGGCGCATTGACCATTTTCACGAATGGTTCGAAGTTCAGGGAGAAAATTGGAGAAGAGTCTTATGTCGGAGTTCTTAATCAATTCTGATTTCAGCTACCAGACTACTACAATGTCTTTCAAGAAGAAGTGGCAGCCATTAATGTGCCAGCAGATGTACTTCTCCCGCTTCTTTTAGGGAGGTGAGCATTCTAGCATTGGGTTTGCAATCTTTGCGTTCAAGGAGTTTCTAAATTCACCAGATATAGCATCAAGCAACTTCGTTATCAGACTCGTTTGAGTGCCTGATCATATTGGAGCTAGCAAGAGATCATAGCGGCGGATCGGAAACGAGTTTATCCCCGTTATAATTTTGCGCTCTAGCATTTGACCTATGAACTTCGTCGACTAGCATCTGCGCAACTGTGAGATGAGAAGATCTACTGAACTACTTGCCTTTAGTAAAGTTTATCTGCCCGCATTTGAAGGAGTTCTTACTGGACATAGCAAGCAGAAAATCTATTCCGACGCAAAATATCACTTTTGTATTGGGTGATGGTGAGCAGGAAACAGCCAAGCACTTTCTCCTCAATTGTACAGCTTTTGCTAGGCTGAGGTTGAAACATCTCGGCAGTCATGCCATCGGTGAAGTGGGAGACATAGCCGAAACATCAGCCGCCTTCCCAAATTTGTGATCGGCTCAAATCACTTTATCGATTTATGAGTATCTTTATGATCAATATTAACGGTATTCTAGATATCATAACTGTCCAGTTATAATTTGTCCATGTGAGATCTTTGTTAGGATCGATTATTTACCCTAACCTAACTTATTTATTGCGAAATGAAAGAGGTCATATAAAAGTCTGCTGGGCCGTAAACAAATAAATGTGTCAGATGCGAGTACAAAGTGTATATGTATGTATGTAGATACAGTTTACTTGCACCTTGGGGTTTATGGAAAAAGTTGTGAGACCAATTTTCAACAAACGTAAGTATATTTACGCTTACATGTATTGGTGTTTTGTTATTAAACTTTCTTCGGTACATATTTACATGCACAAACGAACATTAAATACATTGCACGTAAAATAGTAGAAAAGTTGGCTACTTATTTACCTATAAATTCTTGCACTCACAAATACTTGTATAAATACTAAATATATGCAAGCTTGCAGAAAAAGCTGTTATACGAATCATGCAATTTAAGAGCTTCTTAAAGCGAAACCCAATAAATTAAATTATTTTAGGTTCAGTAACGAAATGAGGTATTCACTGAAAATATTTTAAGATCTCATTTGAACCCTAGTAAATGTCTTGAAATGTCTGAAATTCATTCGCTTAAGGATACTTTATACATTACAGAGGTTTTAGAATAACTTTAAATTTGTTTTGGTTACAGATAAACGCTCACAAAATTCTAGATTCATATGTGCAGACCTTTGATGCAGTAACGCAAATATGGAAATGTTGTATTTATTACGGTACTTTTAAGTGCTGTGCTATGAAATTTAAGCTCAGCCGCTCGAATGCCTGCAAAAGGATATTGACATGCTGCACCAATTTTGATTATACGAGAACTAATAAAATGTGTTGCCTTATATGTATGTGGGTATGTGTAAATAAACTTGCTTGTTTGTTTAGTGTCAGAAGAAATTTGTGAAAATTTGCATAAATATGCCAAGCTGATTTTTGATGGAAATAATATGTATGTAAGTTAAGGTGTTCTTAGAAATGATATATATATATTTATAATGTAAACTTAAACTTGTACATAAAACTAAGTATAAATTGAAACTGAAACTTAGACTTAAATCTAAACTTAAATTAAACTAAAAAAATAAATAAACTTAAACTTAAAATTAAACATAAACTTAAATTTAAACTTAAACTTAAACTCAAACTTAATCTTAGGCTCAAACTTAAACTAAGACTTAAATTTGAATTTAAACTTAAACTTAAAATTAAACTTAAACTTAAATTTAAACTTAAACATAAACTTAAATTTAAACCTAAATTGAAACTTAAACTTGAAACTTAAACTTAAATTTAAACCTACACATAAACTTAAATTTAAACTTAAACTTAAACTTAAATTAAACTTAAACTAAAACTCAAACTTAAACTTAAGCTCAAACTTAAACTTAAATTTGAATTTAAAGTTAAACATAAACCTATACTGAAACTTAAACTTGAAACTTAAATTTAAACTTAAACATAAACTTAAATTTAAACTTAAACTTAAACTTAAACTTAAACTTAAACTTAAATTAAACTTAAACTAAAACTTAAACTTAAGCTCAAAATTAAACTTAAATTTGAATTTAAACTTAAACATAGACATAAACTCAAACTTAAATTTAAACTTAAGCTCAAACTTAAACATAAACTTAAACTTAAATTTAAACTCAAACTTAAACTTAGCTCAAACAAAAACTTAAACTTAAATTTAAACCTAAACTGAAACTTAAACTTAAATTTAAACATAAACTCAAACATAAACTTAGACTTATATTTCAATTTCAACTAAAACATAATCTTCATCTTATACTTAAACTTCAACATAAACTTAATCTTAAACATAAACTCAAACTAAATATAAACTAAACTGTAAGTCACAATATTTGTTTCAAAGTTCTAAGCGCACCCCAATATACATAAATACAGCATATATGCACACATAAATATCCATATTGCTCAATGTATGCAAATTAGACATCAATAGTAGCTGTGCAAAAGCAAAAGCGTATTTAGATACGCACATATGTATATGTATGTATAATATGAGTATGTTATTTACACTTCATACATATCACACATGTGCTCCTGTTATCTGCACCAAGTCCTGCCTGTGCTCACATTATTTTTAAATTCTCTTGCCCTACAATATATGAGGTTTTATGCTCATACATGCATACTTATGTAAATTAGAATGTCTTTTATTGCACTGTCAATCTGCAACTTGTCAGTCGACATTTGACAGCAGTGCTGAGTGCTTTAAACCCAAAAAAATATGTAAGAAGCAAGAAGCTTCTGCCGAAGAGAAAATATGCGAAAAAGATACTTTCACACAAGTACTCATATAGTAAAGTATGTGGTACACATACATCTCAAATGTTGTGAGCTATGTGTTGAAGTGAGTGATTGACGCATATTGTGTCACAGTTGCAAAGGACATATTCATATTATTGGGGAGCAAGTAATATGCCTCAAGCGGACTTTTATATTTTTATATTGAATTTGTCTTCTTATATTCGTGAAAAAAACACTTATGCTTTCAATCGTTTGCTTTATAAGCGCTCACGCCTAATTTTATGCTTCACATTTCGACATATTTGACTTTATAGTCAATTTCGATTTGTGCTTACCTTTTACGAATTTCTTTAGTTATTTTAAGCTTAAATAGCTTCATGTCAAATGTACGCATAAACCATATTCTATTGGGGATTAACAAGCCATTAAATGTGTAAAGTTTGCGAGAAATGACTTGGCACAAATAGGCGAGGGAGGTAATTTTTTTTAAAGCAAAAACAAAAATTTTTATCATGGTAGAATGAATCCCATTGGAAAGAAAGAAAGAACAACAAAAACGTAAGGAATAATATATTGGATTATTGTCTAATACAATGGTGCAATCTCTAAAGAAATAGTTTCGGTCTGATCCCTAAAGCATATAGCTGTAATAGAAACTGAACGACCTTAATAAAGTGCTTATATGGAAAACTTTTTCATTTGACGTGATGGTTGCATCATATTCGGCATGGGTTATTGTCCAAGATAACGGTGCAATCTTCCAAGAAATGGCTTGTATCAAGTCACTAAAGCATATATGTATCTACCACGCAAACTAGCCGAAAAAACTTTTTGTAAGGAATTTTTTATATATGTATGTTAAAGGTATTATTGGTATTTTTTATTGTTTTACTTTTATTTTGATTTAAATATCGGAAATGGACCACAATTTGTTATCACAAATTCTCTCATCGAAATAGCAGCTTATTTTATAAATTTGGTGATATTTATATGATTGCAAAAAGTGCTTAAATCTATATTTTCAGTTAACACTTTCTTTTCATTTTCGTTATTTTAACTTCCTCTAGCAAAGAGTTTCAACCCATTATAGGTTTCTACTCTTTTTAACATTTTAAAATGTTTCTGCACTGACCTAAGCTGTCTTTTTTTTTGATTCGCAGTAAATAGGTATGCTCATTATTCACAAGTTTTTTGGTGTGTACTGACTTTTGATTTTCTTAGCTCTTCCTCGCTGCCTGTTTTTGCAGGCCTTCCTGGAGTTCAGGTTCCCAAAATTTTTCAAATAAATCACATTCTTAATTTTTTTTAATAAGTAAATAACATAAAAAAATGTATGAAGACCTTTGCTGGATAGTGGTGTCTTTTGTTGCGTTTTCTGAGAAAGTTTACCCTAGTTATGTGTACTACCATTCGATAGTAGAGACTTTCACCAACAAAAAGCAGGCTGATTTTCTTAAAAAAAATTATATTTTGACTTGACAGCTTTTGATTGAAAATTAGGGCCTTTTCTTTTATAAGATCAATACAAGGAGAAATAATAAATATTTGGCATAAAAAAGTACAGTAAGCTTTGAACATTAGACAGTAAGTTTCCACCAAGTTTCGTAAAAGAATTGTTTTTTGGTACAAGATAAAAATAAAAAACTCAAAAATTTGGTTATGTGAATTTTTGATATAAATTTTGAGGCTATCTTAAAAAAGTCTATATACAAAAGTTCGGCTTTTTCGGATATTAAGTCAGTGCAAGGAAAAATAATAAGCATTTGACATAAAAAAGTTGCAATATGCTTGGATAGAAGTAGTTAGGTTTTTACCAAATTTCGTAATTTTTTTTGTAGAAGATAAAGAAAAAAGAACCCAGAATTTGCTTATGTGAATCTTTTACTTGAATTTTGAGGTTATATGAAAAAAATCTATATGCTAAAGTTATTGACCTATTTATTACCTACATATAACTTTGCTATATAACTTTTTTCTATAAGACTCGTAGTTTCGTCGTAAATCGAAATAAACCATTCCTAATAATAAAAAATTCAGCAACGCCTCTGCCCTTTCTTTTCCCGACCACAGATCGTCGGAAATTTAGTTTGCCTTAAAGCTACTACACTTGGCGCTAAACAGCGAAAAGGAACTGGCACGCTATTATAAACTCGGCTATATCCGCGTAACATACACCAATAAAGAAGAATACGCTAGTTACATTATCTTTCGTTTTTTTTTTTTATTATTTTTAAAGGATTCTGCACTAGCCTATGAACAAAGAATGTATAAATATTCCAAGAACTTATTTTTACCAGACATTTTTTTCAGTCACAATACAACTATACCTGTAAGTGAAATCAACTAGACTTCAAACTTCATCTCGTTAAAAAAAATCAATTCTCGAGATATCCAAATTAACAGACCTCAATAGAAAGCGCATAGATTAAGGAAAGTTAACCTCCTACTACTTACTTACTAAGCCAAAGGTATTGTATAAGTTCAACTGCCTAAGTCTCTTTCTTCTAGTAGACTTACAAAGACCTCGACAAATTGGCGCTTTAGGGGCTCAGGAAGGTATCATCCAACAAAGGAGCATCATTAGCCCATTTCAAATATTAAACTAACATATTTCTGTACCAAATGCATTTGTATGCTTATAAAAAAATGAAGCCGTTGATCGTTGACTTCGTAGCTAATAAATTACGCATTACTTACACTTTCCTGCACACTTCAATTTGACTTATTCCAATACACTTACACATTTTTGCTTTATATCGTTGCTTTTCTTTCCACTTCTGTGTGTCGCCCGCTAAATGAATTCAATTTGTCTGGCATGTTGATCATTTAATGGATACACTTTTATTTACTTGGCTACGGTTATCTTAATGGAATAAAATCATGAGTGCTTGAGTGCGCATACTGCAGCCATGCGAGTACTAAACATATTATGTGTCGAAATGAACCTATTATTCAGGTAAAATGGGCTGCTTTCGAAAGCATAAAATGGAAGCAGCAATAAATAAATTGAATAATCTCGAAATAAATTGCTCCTTTCTGAGGTTAAATATGTGTATGATTACGATTTTGTGAATACTCATCGTTTTCTTGTTTTTTTTTGAGTGGAAAACAATAGAATTTAGGCAATGTGTCCTGAAGTTAAAGCTAAGCTATAAAAGGTGCGTACATAAAAGAGGCGGTTACGGATCTTCAAAAAGGTTGTAATGGTCGCAGAAAGTATTAAAAATACAAATAACTTTGAGTGGCACCAAAATGAGGTTTATAATAGTGGCTGACACTTAGAGTGTCTTAGTGAATAATCGCATATTTGAAAGTTCTGTGCTAAGTAGGTGCCATGAAAGTTCACAATGGACCGATTCAAACCTTAAAAACGATAGTAAAAATGCTTTCTTATTGGCTTTGAATTGCTAAGTTATCTATCATATGCTCTGGATCTGGATTCCAGGGACTTTTTTCTGCGCTGAAGGTCGCTGGAAGGAAATCGCTGAGATCCTTTACTGAACTTTGCTTTAACAAATTTAGCTTCTCGGTTTTACCTAAAATAAATTGACCTACATAAAGTATTAAAATTATAATAAAAGCGAGTCTCTAAAAGAATGATGTTTCTATAAGAAACAATATGTAAAAAAATGGTTCAGAAAACAATATATTTGGAAAAAGTAGCCCATCATAACATTCTCAAGTAAAGGCGATTTGATCAGAACTTGAGTTTCTACTTTTCAGTGTACCCAAACTCTTAGCAGACGAAAACTACAAACAGTTCTTCCGCGTTGGTAAAATTGTGAAGAGAGAATTTTTGAATACCCCGAATACATTTGGATCACAAACTCGACTACTGTCATGTTCAACTTATCTGTGTGTCATTCAATCAGAAATCAAATCAGCAGCAAGCGAGAAAAACAGCGAATAGGCAGGATGTCAGTTTGCGCTTTGTGCTCAACATGTCATAATGCCCACAACACTGAAATGCCACAAGCCTGCATGGGGCCCTCAACATACTTAAAAGTGCAGAGGACATGGACATGATAAAATCCAACCGCAGCACGAAACTGGTTAGCGTTTAGCGCTGATGGAGAGAGTAAAAAATCATATTTTCCGCAACTTATGCTATCTCTCGACCGAAAATCGCAAATCGCCGTGGAAATAATCTTCAGCTTTTTGTGTTCCTTTTGCTGATTTGGTTTTGATATTTTTTTGACGTTTTGCTGCGCCACATGTGCAACGTGGCGTCACATAAACATTTGCTTCTAATGACAGGAGTGCTTGCACATGACGTTGGTCAGTGGATGTGAGGCTAGAAGTTCTTAAAATTTCGGCAAATTATCGCGGGGCAGCAAATAGTTTTCTTTTTTCGCACAAAATTTCCACGGTCTCTTTTTTCGTACGTCCCTCAGTGCCGTTTGACATTTTGACAGGCGTGCCACAAACACGCTGCAACACACATGCAGGCTGGTGGTATGCAACAAAGTTTCTTCTGTTTTGAGAAAACGTGTCTTTACCAAATGCCGAAACGCATAAATTCACCCAAATAACGGCGACTTTAGCGAAGTGGAACATTGGTATATACTATTTGGCAAAGCAACTAATTTTTTTTTGTGCAAAGCGTTTTTTCACCTTTGAAGCTCTATCGTTCTTGGATTAAACTGCTTTCGAAATATTTCTATAGAATTTAAAATTTTGAGGTTATGGCTGCTAATATACTGTTTTGGTTTCTAGGATATGAAATGTTTTGAATTTTTGAAATGACATTTTGGTATGTGCTCCAGTGTGATTTGATTCTTTCACTTCCAGTACACAAATCTAAAAGCAATATACCACCTTGTTACCAAAAGTAGTCCAAATCCAACCAAAACTATTCAAGCCTCCCGCATATACCTAATATAAAGATTCTCGAACTTTCGGCCAATATAAGAGTTATCTCAATGGAAACTACACAACGTGCTTTATCTATAACAGTGTATATTTGTGTCTAAATTCGATAAAATTGGGTGAAAATTTTTCGAACATCCGACTGATTTTACTCCACATGGTTGTTGATCGAATGTGAAGTACTTTATGAAACCCAGGGAACATTGTTTTTGTATGTGGCATTATAATAGGGTGTGTTACTGGCAAAAGTAGATAAAATCGGGTCGATACTACCCCTACTCCCATATTTTCTTGTAGGAATTTCTCGACTTTGATTCTTGCAATTTGCAAGAACATAAAATATTCGGTTACACCCGAATTTAGCCCATCCACTTGTTCTCTAATTACATTTAACATATACAAATATAAAAGAAAACTGCTTAACTTGAGATGAAAGATTTGTTTTTGGAAATTTTAAAAATTTTTTCACTGAAAAAAAACCGAAGCAGATTTAGGAATTTTTCATGCTCTAAAAAAATCTGCAAATTAAAAAAAGTTATGACATTTTTAATGAGAACAATTTTTTTATCCGTTGTTTTATGGCAAATCAACACATTTTAAAATTAGGCTAAACATCGCCATTTGCAGACATATTTTTTCTCTTATATACCATAGGTTCATTTAACTCTTAAATTCGATATTAGATTTTTGGTCCAACCAAACTCAGCGAGTTTTATATAATGCACTTAGGAGTGCTTAACATAACATCAAGTCGAATTATCTATACAGTTTTGTATATTCTCAGGGGACTGCCAAATCATCAATGAGAAGGTTTAGTGTAGTGAGAAGGCATTTAAGTTGTGATATGTTGATTTTGAGTAATTGGAAAGTGTTTCTGAATATACATACATACTTGCATATCCCTAATGTGTGTGTAATGATCAGCATGGCGAGCTGAGTTACTTTAGCTACGTCCGTCTGTATGTACATAAGCCAACTGTTGTGTTCTTTTTTGAGATATCGAACTGAAATTTTGCACATCACTTTTGTACCAAGAAGCAGTTCATTTTATCAAATTTGAAAAGACGTGTCAGACTGCTTGGAAGTAAACAACCAAACTTTAAACTTGTCTTTCTCAAACTGGTGTTTTAAAGTCGGTGTCGGTGACCAATATTACTCGAAAACGGTTAGATCAAATTTTAACACGAGCTTCTTAAACATATTGTTTGGTAATTAATGGAAGCTTTTTTTAACTGATAAATATTGCTTTTTTTAACAATTTAAGTCAGAAATTTTGGTCAAAAATCGATTTTTTTGAGAAACCGCCATTTTGTCAAACATTTTTTGTTTGCTTCTTCCTTCTATTTGTCTTACTAGATTAAATAATACTTTAACGAAATATGTTTGGTTTTTTAATTTCATAGTATCCAGTTCAGAGATAGTATAGTGGTCACCGTGAAACGTCTTTTTTAAGAGGAGCTCCCGGAGATCAGCTTTAGGTCCTACCCAAATAAATATTTTTACTAATACTAAGTCTTAAAATACAGTTAAAAGTTATCATAATATGTGTACAAACGTTTAGATCAATAAATTTTACAGTTTTCTCAAAAATAAAATTCTGGAAAAATCACTTCTTTCGGCCTTCTAACTAGATATAATCTCTTGAGTATAAAGTTAGCTAATATAATCATCAAACAATTTTTTAGCTTTAACTTTGAAAGTATCCTCCATACTAAAATAATTTTATATATATTTGTAAATAATGTATACAAAGGTTATAGTAAATATTTAACACATGCTGCAAATTTGTAAATGTATTCCCCCTCGAGTACTGAATATTTAAAATACACCACCGTAAATTCGCTATAAACACTGCCTGTCAAATATAATGCGTGCCGATATCGCTGTTGGCCAAGTTTATAAATACATGTGTCAATTTGTATGCGCATGCATTGAAATAAAATATGCTGTCGCACGAAAAACTAGGGAATAAATTTGGCAAGCAAATAGCTTTCAAATTAAATCATACATTTTACGCGCACCAAATGTTGCATAAGCATGTTACATACCCATGCATATGTAAACTATGCGTACATTTATAATATCACAGCTTTGCATTTTCATTTTCATTTTCCACCTGTAAAATGTGGCCTGCTTTCTCAGCCAGTTATGCGTGCGTATCAAAATAATTTGCGAAATGTCAGCTATGTTGCTGTTTAGCCAAATCTAATTTGCTTAGTCGACAAACGGTAAATGGTAAATAGCCAGCGGCAAGTGGCAAAAAGTGTCAACGTCAGGCACTAATTTGCGTTGCACGGCATTCCACGAGCACGCGGGTTACTTGCCTCAAATGCGAATTTATAATTGTAATAAATGAGCATGAGCTGTGCGGGCATGAGTCAAATATAGGCATAAAAAATTATTATTAATAATGAATAATAGAATAAATAAATATAAAAAAAATATCACATGAAAAATCTCTGCATCATTGCCGCCTATTGCTGCAGGCATGCATGCCAGCATCGCATAAAGTCAATAAGCCGTTGATGCCTACAACTTAACTGACTACTGCGAGTGCTGCCTGGTGGCTGCTATGCAGTGGTATCTCTCTGCTTCTCTGTTGTTGTCATAAACTCAACATTTTTATTTGCTTTTCCAATCTATTTAACAGCAGCCACAACCGAATGCCCCTGGTTTTGCTTGCTTTCGTTGCATGTTTGTATGTATGTACATACCTATCTAGTTGTGTAGTTGCATTTGTTTGGTTGTTCGTTGTGTTTGGTCGCCGTATAACAGTTAGGTAAGCCATTATATTGGCATAAGTTACGATTTATTTGCATTTAATAAATGATACGTATACGCCGTGTTGGCTGTGCAAACGATCAGCGTGGCGGTATCATAAATCGGCGCTACAGTGGCACGGTTGAATGAATTTGTTGTATAAAATGCAACTAAATGGCTTCGATGGTGGGCAGTGAGTTTAAAGTATTAGATATATTTACATTAGGGTGAGTCGAAAATCGAACCTAACGAATTTATGGGTTAAAAAGAGCTTATATTCAAAAAAAAATAATAAGTCTTCAATGCTAGAAAGTTCTAGTGATTATTTGTGATGAAATAACTGTTATCTTTCATCAAATCGTTTCAAATTGTGTTTTTATACTCTTGCAACCAGTTGCTACAGAGTATTATAGTTCTGTTCATCTAACGGTGGTACGTATCATCTAAAACTAAGCAAGATAGATAAAGGGTGACGAGAAAAGTTGAAATCCGGTTGACTTTCTGCCTGCCTGTCCGTCCGTGCAAGCTGTAACTTGAGTAAAAATTGAGATATCTCGATGAAACTTGGTATGAAGGTTCCTTAGTACAAAAAAAAAAATCGAGTTCCTAGATCGGCGCAATCGGACGATTGCCACGCCCACAAATCGCCATTAACCGAAAACATATAAAGTGCCATAACTAAGCTCTAAATTAAGATATGAAACTGTAATTTGGCACAGTGGATCCCATAGCAAGGGGCACTTGTGGATAAAAAATTTTGAAAAAGTGGGCGAGGCCCCGCCCTCTAATATGTTTAATATGCATATCTCCTAAACCACTACAACCAAATTCGCACAGCGCAATTATTGCAAGAACTCTTACCGATAGCATCTAGGTACCGAATATTTGGATCCAAGTACCTATAGTTGACTTTTGTTCGAAAATATCGGTCATGTCTGAGATTTATAATTGCAATTCCGGGATAGTACTTCATCGACAATGGTATGTCTGAATATCAAAAATGGTTTGAATCGGACTATTACTTCCCTTAGCTCCCATGTACTTAATATAAAGATAATCGAATTTCCGTAGTGAGTTCGTCTCAATGAAAATGTGAGAGCTTATTTTACTTACAATAGTGTACCTTTGTGTCCAAAATTGATACATTTAAGCGAAAACTTAACTTATCCCCCATATAACTATTATCAGGATTTTCGAACATCCGACTATATGATTAGTTTTTTAGTAAGTGACCTGTTAATAGTATGTGGTATTGGAAAAAATAGATAAAATCTGGTCGATACTACCCCAACTTCCATATACTATATTTAATCGTTTTCGTTTTTCCAACAAACCTTATGTGTTTGTCAGCATATGAGGTATATTGTATATGTATATAGAAAATTGATTAGATATCGATTCTCAGGACGTTTTACATCTTAAGGTTTGGTTTCAACAAGTTGCAAGAGTATAAGCCCTTACTTAATTGAAACAGATTTTTTACGTATGATTTAAACGAGAAGCTTTGAATGATGTATGACATTTTTTAAAATTAGCTAATCGTGCAAAGAAATGCAAGGAAATGCAACTTGTTTCTGTTTATAGATTCGAATGAACGAATGAAAATATATGAACATATGAATTTATTTCAGTTAGTACTGTTTGTGGACTATAATTCTGAATAAATACATTATTTGAAATAAAGTTAACTCTTACAAATTCTGCAATGAGATTGGTTAAAGGATTAATCGTTGAATTCTATAACTATCTACGGTCTTATAACAAATAGTTCTTTTTTATCGTAGGTACTTTTAACTTTTTCTTGAGAAAATGCAAGTTCCACTAATATTATTAAATTTCAAGATACGATATGCCTCAATAGAAAGCAAACTTTTCCACAGTTATTTCATTTGCCATAGACAGAAAGAGATAGTAAGATTCACGCAAGGTCGGCACTGTGAGGTATGCATCCAACAGCGGTCTTTAAGTCAAGTCCCTGAGCTTCTGATGAGTCACATAGACGTTTCTGGCCTTGCGTCAAAGTTGGCGATTTTTGAGCGATTGCTTGCTTGCGTTCAACAGTTTAAAATAAAGGTCCAAATCAAGAATTTGGCCGCAGGAGATCCGCTCATAGTATACGCTTCCCTGGAAATCCCACGAAACACATAGCAAAAGTGTCATTCCTAACTTGTCTACCATTTACGATGAATTATGGCTATACGACCCCGAGAATTTTTATTTTGCTTTGTCTTATGTGACCCATAGCAGTAAACATCCGCTTCAAAATGCATTGATTTAATACCAGTCAATAAAAGTTTCTCAGCTTTATAATAAATATAAATATATTCCGTGTATGAAGTCCGCTGACGAGAAGGTATACTTTTCGGTCGATTTCTGACAAAGCAATCAAAACAATTTTATTTTTGCTAAAATTAGCATTAATTTGTATGGTTCTAATTAATATAGTTTAAAATAATATGAAATAATTTTAAATGCACGCTTGTTCTAACCAATTATTTTCCTTACCTTTCAAGTCTAGCGGCTGATCTAAATGCACATCTGTGCTGTTTAGAAGGAAATGAAAATCTAATTAGCATTTGTATCTATTACTAGCTAACATATTAACAGCTTATTTTGGGATCGGTTAAAAATACATAGATTTACTAATATTTATTTATCTTATTTGAGTTTTTAGAATGCTTGTCTACAACATAACAATCACTAATATAATATGTATATATATGTATATGTATATGTATGTGTGTAATAAACAGGGGTGGTAAAAATGACTGTGAGTTTTTATACTCTGAAATGGTTATATTAAATTTGCTACGAAGTTTTTAACTGCAAAAAGGAAGCGTCGGATACCCTATAAAGTACCGAGTACTACAATAAGGTGCTATGATTTCTAAGTATAATTTCGGCCATTTTTTCTACCACGCCTTCTTCAAAAAGTGCTTTTAAAAGGTCATAAAAAACACTGACACATACGAACGCCAAACCCTTTGAGGGTTTTACTATACTGACCTAGCACCATCACCCTGACTTGGAGTTTCTCACCCCCCAGATTAGCTGTTGTACTGTGTAATACATCATCTGTATTTTTTTTAATTGTAGTCACTAATGTTTAATTTGTCCATTCCACGACGTTATGAAGAATTGGGGCTCTCTGAAACCACAACCTTGTGGATTTTGAAAAAGGATTTGGACTTGCATCCATATAAAATTGTTCTCACTCAAGAATTGAAACCTTTGGATCACTTCAAATGTTGTGAGTTTGCTAATTATGCCTTTGGAGATTCGGTTCTTTCAAGAAATTGTGACATTGAATGGCCTTCAAGACAAAATGTCAATGACTTTCCATATTGCACTCGTAATACTAACTCTCTGCGATATCGCTGTTTATTTACCCAACACATTAATACTTATTTAGCTCAAGTGCGTAAATATTTTGAATATTGCAATTTGCCAATCGGAGATCGAAGGTGCCATTTGCTTGTTGACTAATTGCACATATTCATTGAAAATGTGATTCACACATAAACGAAAATTTACTGTGAATACTACGAGCAGACAACATGAATATATTATAAACATAGTTATATATATGTATCGCCACCGAAAATGCAAAATAACATAACTCCACTTTTCGTAAGTTTTCTGGAGTTGGAAAAACGATACGAATTGGGAACTGCTAGCATTGTTTTTTACTGATTTTTTACTACTGATATTGCAAAAAAAAATTCAGTTTTATTCATAACTCGCGCACAACTGATAGCAGAAGGCCGAAATTTATAATATAGTGAATCGTTATCAGTAAAAGCTCAAATTCGACTTTTTTGCAGATACGTCGTTTTGCAGTTTAGCTGACAATATGTACGTTTGCGCTTGGCTATCCCTGAACTGTAGTGGCACAGTCCGCCAGCAAAGTTTGAAGTTAATTGATTGTGTTTGCTGGAAAATGACAATTCAACCGAAGGATGATAAACTACTGATGTTAGATAAATTTGCAATTTTTGCAGCTTAAGTGAAAAATAAGTAAGTGAGAAAACTTGACATATGCATATCATAAATCTTTTAAAGTAATTGAGCTGTCACAATATAGATGGAGCTGTTTGTACTGCATTATTTTGTGGGGTTTTTTGTGTGAAGCAAATTTTAGATCCGAAGACACAAAAGTTACTTCATTATAGTATAAATATACAAGTATATACATGCATATATTAAGCAAGAAAATAGTACGAAAATAAATAATGAAGAAAATAAAATAAATATCTGTCTCTTTTATACTATCTAATTTAATTTTTTTTCCTAAATCATCACACTTCTTTCCAAAGAAAAAACAAAAAAGCGAAAAATCACCAGTTTTTCTTTGCTCTTTACCATACTCGCCTTGTCACTTACTAATCTCTAGCTTCATTTGTTCCACTGCAGCTAGTTAATGAGAAAATTACTCGTTTAACTTAGTTCCTAAGCGCATTTAATTTAAACTTGATAATGAACGTTGAATTCTTCTGTTTGTTAGCAAGTTAATAGTTGAGAACTCTGCTATTTCTTTCACTGCTGTAATCAAGTAGAAAATTGATTTCCTCTGCTCTCTGTTAACTTTCTTAAATGATTTTCATTGTTAAAGAATTTAATTTTAATCTCACACAGTTTGAAGCATTCTGCTGTTAATTACGAAGTGTAAGTGATTTAAGCACAGCCAGAATCGAAGGTGGAGGAAAAAAACAAAGTTGCGGAAGTAGAATGATGCAGATGGTATGCAATAGTAACAATAACATAAAAGAAGAACGGTGTCTTCTAATTCATGCTGTTCCCCTCTCCCATCACTGATACAAAATGATTATCATTTGACTTTTTTATTCTTTTTGAATTAGAAAACGACCAAAGAAATCACGGCAAATTTAAAAGAATCTGACAAATAAAAAACTATGATCCAACTAATTGGCGACCGCTCTTCCCTTCTTTGTTTTAGACTTTTTCACATAATAAATTAATAAAAAAAATATATTTTTGGTAGAAATCGATCAGAAATAGTACCACCGGATTTGCCACACCGCTTTTACCTCTGTGAGGACCAAATATTAAAATTAAAAACGTAAAGGATATGGAGCCTGAAAATCATCAGGAAATTGTTAGAGGGATGGCAAGAGAGGTCGATATCCTCGCGTGTCCGTTCGAATGATTTTGGTGGATGTTTTGGGTATGAAACACGTTCTTGCTTCACTCGTCCCGATAAAGCTGATTTTTTTCCCAAGAGAAGAAGAACGATTGTGATTGAATTTAAAGCCAAACACACAATGAATACCATCGATCAACCAACGTATTCCGACATTTGGCTCCGTGTGATTTTTTCTTGTTTCCCAAACTGAATTTGCTACTCGGTAGAACCCGTTTTCAGTCGATTGAAGAGATAAAACAAAATTCGCTGAAGGAGCTGAAGGCCATCCTAAAAAGTGCCACGTCTTTGGGAATATAAAACTAAAATATGTATATTCGGAGATAAAAAATACGTTGAATGAAGAAGCAAAGGCTTTAAGGATTTGGAGAATTATATTCAAACAGTAAGTGCCAATTTCTAATTTCCAGTTGTTCTGTGGCGGTCTTACCAAAGTGTTGATTACCTTTCCTTGATTGTAGGGTCGTATCAGCGACAGAAAATAAAGTAAAAGGTTTTGCTATCATGCAGTTGTATTTTTTCACTGTTAATTTTAGTCAAGAAAATATTATTTTGACATGTAAATGCTGCCCTTAAAATTCATAAACCACTTGAAGTGAATAAAGCCAGAAAATTTCACAATAAAATTATTGTATGGGTGCTAAGTAAATTATTTGATAAATATCTAAAGTATTAATAACAAGAATAATTATTTCAAGAAACGCTTGCTTTTTGGAATAATCTCATTAAGGTCTATCTGAAGACATGAAAATAAATTACAAAGCCCTCAAAACCCTTGGTACTATTTGAATAAGGCTGGATACAAAAAGAAGCTCGATATATAGATGCCAGACGAGTTAACGGAAACAGCCGAATAACAAACAAATCGATCGAATTTCCATCTGTAAATCGCTGTTGACTCGCAACAAAATCGATACATTTCCAAAGCGCATGGTTACTAGTTATGAAAAGTGCATCACTTACGGCAATATCAAGCCAAAACGGCTGTGGTCGAATAGCGGTGAGCCGGCGCAAACAATGTTCAAGCTAGTATTGTCGTCAGGAAGAGTTTGCTATGTATTCGGTGGGATTGGTAAGGAATCATTAACTATAAGCTGCTTCCCTACGGCCACATTTCCTATACGGACCTACACTGTCACCAATTTAGTCGTCTGAAGAAAGCAGGCGCCAAGAAGCGATCAGTTTTGCCGAATTGAAGCGGTCCTGTGTGCCATCTGGACAGCGCCAGGCCGTACATATCGATAGCTTCTCGCCAGAAGTTTCTGGAATTTAGTTTTTCATGCATCCACCTTAAAGTTTGGACTTACGACCAAGTATTTCTCTCTATAGTTAATGATTTTGCTGGTGAAAAAATCGCCTCTATAAAAGTTTGTGAAAAATGACGTCAGTTTTTTGTCAAGAGGTAAGAGGGCATTATGAAATTACCTCAAAACAGGACTAAATTTTACTTAAATGGATCATTCTAATTATGCTAAATCGGGCATGCAAATTAATCTAAAAAAATTTGGATTTTGATTTATTTTTATTAGACCTTATTTATATATCAACACTTAGTTTAAATGAATCATTATAGTCCAGTTCCGTACGTCACATGGCATAAACATTGAGCTTTAGTGACATTAGGACATTAGCCTTCAGCAATCCAATTTTGGACAAAACTGAAAAGCATTCTCGTTTTACCAACAATTTAGTTGAACAAATATCCTGCAACCAATTAACTTTACCCTAAACAAATGAACAACAATGTTGTTTACAGCCAGAAGGTTGCATGTGACAAAATGTAATTAACAGACATAAATTGGAACGAGAACAGAATTACTTGGTTGGTACAGAGAGTAGCAAATCGGAGGTAAATGAAAGGGAAATGAAAATGAGTGCGGTAGGAAAGGTCTAATTAATGCAAACAGTTATAAAATCAACGCTCGAAATTTGGAAAAAAGAAAAACGGAGCACACGTACGCTCAACAAGAACTTCTGACATGGAAATACTGCTCACAAAATTAAATTTTATGGCCGCTTTATACGACTTTCAATTATTTCTAGTAGAAGTCTAGACATCTAAACTGGGAACAGAAGTTCGCAGAAATATCACTCAAAATGTAAAATTATTGTTATAAGCATGCCAATCATTCGTATGTGTCACAAACTCCCGCTAGCTAATATGCTCGTATATGTTACGCTCGGGTGTAATTACGAGCGCACACCATTCCAAAAATGATTAAAGTAGCATATCAAAACAAGTGGAATGAGTGGAAGAGTGTGAGTGAAGGAGAAATAATAACAGTAAGAACAGCAAATACGACTAATTAGGTAGCTTAATGTTATGGTTTATGATGCTAATAAATTTTGTGTAAAATCACAATTAAGAGCACAAAGCAGCAAGCTATAAGGCTGGCGTTTTGGTTTAATGTGATAATTATTTATTATACTGTTGTGTGCATATACAATATGCTATAAACCAATGCAAGGAAAATCCTTCTTTAATAATTATTGTTTAATGCGAGTTGGCTTTTATTACAAAAGTGGCAAAGAGCAAATGCTGGCGCTTAGTTGGAAAGTCGTGCATTAATAATGAGAAAGGATTAAGCCTCGGACAAATTTCATGGTGGATTTTAATTATATAATAATATATGAGACGATTGATACTAAAGCTTTGCTTCGAATTCTTCAAGTTTTTGGCAAATATTAAGGTAAAGTATTTATATTTTTAAATTAAGTAGAAAAGCAGAAATATCAAGAAAATGAATTAAATTTTCTCTTTATACTCTGTAAATTCGGATGGTAGGCACCGATAGAAAATTCACTGAAAGCATGACTCTAAAAAAAAGTAATATAAAGACGTAAAATCGCATGATGGGCCATTTCTCGAAATTAGCGAGTCGGCAAACGTTGCTCACATTGTGGTCCATATTTAGATGTGAAACATGAGGCGTGGCGTTCGCGTCGATTTCATTAAACTTATGGGAAAAAAAAGTCAGCCAACATTGTGTTAAATCGCTTTCTATTGATGGTAATGGCATTACCTGCCTCCTTTCAAAAGAAATGGGACTTAATGATACCACCATACCATAATTAGCAACAAACGGTTAATTATCTTGGGATGGAATTACGTTTGGTGAATCGCAGGATGATTTAACACACTCCACTAGCAATATTGCTAGCTGACGAAGCAATTACACCAAAAACAGGCCTTATCTGAGTAGATAATTTTTCGATGAATGTGGATTTGTGAATTATTCGGAGAACGTGAATTTCCATAATAATCTTGAACAATTTCCAAGCGTGGTACCACAGTGAAACGTGACACGATGCTGACGAAATATCTCCTGTCATCAAAAAATAGTCGTCTCACTCGCGACAAGGATACCCGCCGGTGAAAAACGAAAACCTACAATTCATTGGAGAGATTGGTAGAGCAGAACTGGCGGCACTTGGTACCTTCAAATAGGCGCCAAATGGCGAAAAGTAGAAAGGACTGGCGCACTCTTGTTAACTCGGCTATAAATGCGTAAGCGGTGCTTACGTCAGCTAAGAAGAAGAAGAAAGAATAAAGTACCAACAAAATTATTCTTATGGACAGCTTTGCAGAATATCAACTCGAAGACTGGTCTGAGTTAAAAATCCGGCAAAGGTCATCTATGGAAATTGTGGTAATCGATAAAAAAGTACACATGAAACTATGCAGATTTCAGATCTATAGGGAAGTGAAAAGGCGAGAGGCAAAGGTTTTCTTAGAGAAGTCAAATATACTTAATTGTATTAGAATAAAATAGTAGAACAAAATGATAAGTGAATTTAATTCTATTGCTTACATTATCGGTATGCCTTAACTCGCATGAATTCAATGCTTCCTTTTATGTTACAGATCTAGAGATGCAAGACTGAAACAAACATTGTTCTGACATCAAAAAAATTAAAAATGTTCGGTTTCTTTAACATACCATAGACGATGCCATAAAAACTAAAATTTAAAGATATCGCTTAACTATAACCCAATATCTGGACTGCGGAGTAGGCACGGGTGTATTCTCCGCTGATCTTGGCATATCTCTCTCTATACGTCTACCGAACACGGCTAGCATCTTCCAAGCAGAAGTATTAGGCATAGAAAAAGCCTGCGAAGCTCTATTAGAAAACCACGGGAATATAAATGAAGCAACTATATTTACGGATAGCCAGGCGGCGCTCCTGGTCTTGTCTTCACCCATGACAAATTCCAGCATAGTTAACAACTTCAAGAGAGCACTAAGCTCAATAAAAGACAAGCTCCAACTAAACTTGATCTGGGTTCCCGGCCACAGGAACATTTTCGGTAACGAAAAAGCAGACAAGTTGGCAAAGACAGGAGCTTTCCTCAACGAATCCGAGGCGGAGCTAATACCAAGCCCGCTAGGATCGATCAAAGGAGAGATCAATAGACAATTTCAACAAGTTGCAAATAACAGGTGGAAAAACACTACAAAATGCGTCATAACTAAACAATTATGGCCAACATATGACAGGAAAAGAACCAACGACCTACTAAATAGGTCAAGAAAAAGTGTTTACAGAGTAACAGCTGCCACAACATGGCACTGGCCATTTGGGGAACACGCATCCAAAATGGGTATGCCCTACAACGACATCTGCCGTGGCTGCGGAGTAGCAAGGAACAAGGAAGCAATCTTCTACTTTCTCTACGAATGCCCAGCTCTAGCACAATTCCGACACAAAACACTTGGAATCCATCAAGCACCAAACCTTGGATGGATTTCCACTAAAAGCATATCGGACATAAGTAGTTTCATCGAAACCTCAAAATGTTTTGAGAGGGGAAATGAAACTTAATAGCAGATACAGGAGATTCTACGAACAGTGTATCAAAATGGCACAGCAAGTGCTAATTGAGCCCAATAGGGCTGCACTCCTAACTACCTTGTACCTATAACCCAATATCATAGTTCAGAGAAGCTTTTGAGTTGAAAGTGCTTTATACATATTAAGAAGGTGAATATCCTCTAATCCAGTAAAGTCTCTTTCTGTAAAATATAAGTTTTTTCATAATTTTTCCATAAGTTTTTCGGCCTCCCATATTTTGCAAACTCTACTTTCATTTAATCCCAGCAATCATATAAAACGTACAAAATTAATTTTGCTTCATGCGAAAAAAATGCGTGTCATACGCTGCAATAAAGTGTAAAAATTGCAAGTTTAATTACTTTCAACAAACAACGAAGAATATAATTCAAAGAAATTGCGAAAAGGAAAAAATCGAAAATCTTTCATGTCGTCAACACCACAAATAAAGATGAAGGAAACAGTGCAGAACGAGCAAAGGGTCTTACACACAAACCACTGCAGAACAAGACACTTAGTAGCACAATGCAAAAAAATAATATTAAACAAAAAAAGAATAAAAAAGTCTTAAAAAATTCTCGATGAACACCGGAAGCTAAAGGAGGTGTGTGGTTGGGCGTTGGCGAAAAAATGTTGTTTTTTTTACTTAAAGAAAAGTTTTCTTACACGACGCAAATGTAAAATGAAAAATAATTTTAATACACTCTTCAGTGGATTAAAAAATAGTAAATTAATGAAAAAATACGATTGCTTGTGCTTGCATCTTATAGTCAGCTACCTGATTTTGCTTGCCTTCTACGAAAGCGCACGAGTGTATTTATTTTGCTTGGCGCTCGACAAGATTAAATTGTAAATTACAAGCAAAATGGGGCCAATGAAATTGCCGACTGGCAGCAGCTTCTGTCGGCAGCATGCCTTTGTTCGAGTCGCTATTGTTGCCTTAGCATTCACGCCCAATCGTCGCAAGCTGTTTTCTTATGCAAAATTAAAGTATGAAAAGGCAAAAATCTGTGCACGGCACACGAAAACAAAATCGACGAAGAAAGGCGGCAAAATGATGAAAAGATGTTAGGCATGAATAATACATAAACGCGCATATATGCATACATACTTATATACATACATTTTAATACACACATCTCTACATACATACAATACTGCCAGACAATGCTGCGGCAATGAAGTGCCTGTTAGTGTAAACCCAGAGGAGCAACGCATTCAAATGTCACATACATATCTCTGAAGCGGGTTGGAAGTGCCCCGCTTTCATTGCTAATACTTAGGACTAACTTGTCTGTCAATAGTGAAAGAAGTGCTTGTGACGAAAGTAACGTGAGACATATACATACATACAAGTTAGTATACATACATAGTCAGTGAGGAGCAGCAGGAGTGTGGTGTACCTAGGTGCTCATTTATAAGAACTCTTAATGGTTGTGGGCTCGTGCGGGCTTTTGCTGCTGGAGCTATTGAAATATTTACACTCCATTGTATGAGCTGCTTAGATGAAACCACATGCAGGCATATTTGGCAGAGCATTCTTATGGGATTAATAGGGTGCACCAAAATTGTGCGGGAGGAAAAATTTTCGATATAACTTCTTGAACATCAAACTATATATAAATATGGATAATAATTGAAGATAAATAAAGCAGAGAATTCTATATCACAATAAGATCAGAGGATCATGTACCAGCTTAGTGACACATATGTAGATTTCTAATACAAGCTGTGTTCTAAAGTAAACAAGACTTTGGAAAAAAACAGAACAAATGGTTTTTTCGGCAAAATCAATTTATTTTATTCAAAATAGTCTCCTTCTGCCTCCATGCAGCTTTTTGCACGGTCCAAATAGCACAAGAGCTTTAGCTCGTTGGTCTGTATGGTCGCCAGTATGGCGGTGCAAGCCTTTTGAATGACCTCAACGTCTGCATAACGCTTTCCTTTCATGGGCAAATGCATTTTTCCGAAAAGGAAGAAGTCGCATGGAGCCATATAAGGTGAATACAGGGAGTGGTTAATGGTTAAATGTGATTTTTGGTCAAATAATCGGTCACAAGCGTCGATCGATGAGACGGCGCATTATCGTGCAATAAACGCCAACTTCCATCTCCGCGATGGAAAACGCCCCAAAACTCCAAGGTAGAATACTGCATTAACGCTTTGGCCGGGTGGAACAAATTCTTTGAGAACAATACCCTTGGAATCATAAAAACAAATCATCATTGTCTCACTTTTGACTTCTCCATGCGCGTTTTTTTGGGTTTCGGCTCGTCCGGTGCCTTCCATTCAGCACTCTGGCGTTTCGTTTCGAGATCATATTGGAAACACCACGTTTCGTCACCAGTCACAATATTGTAAAAAAAGGTTTTGTCCTTTTTCACCTCTTTAATGACGTCCTTCGAATGTTGAATTCTGAGCAATTTTTGGTCGTCAGTCAATTTGTGCGGAACAAACCGTACACACACCTTTCGTAAGCCCAAATGTTCGGTCAAAATGTGATAAATTGATGTTTTGGAGATGTTCAATTCCATTTCCATGAATTTCAATGATGATTTCGGTTGATTTTTGATGAATTCACGCACAGTTTCGATGGAATTTCCGGTGATCACGGATTTTGATTGGCCCGCGTGTTGATCGTCATTTATGTAAGTCCTCACGACCACTTTGAAAACGTTGAAACTACTCGTGTACTCTACTACGGGCAATCATCGCCATAAACTTGTTTCATCAATTGAAACGTTTCGGTAAAAGTTTTACCAATTTTAAAACAAAATTTTATGTTGACTCTTTGTTCGAAGCTCATTTTCGCACCGATACCACAAACATACTGATACTTAAAATGCAATAACTTCACTTCCAAGTGTCATTCTCACTGGACAATCGATAAAAATAGCAGATTCTAACGCACCAGTCGACATATAGATGGCTCTACCATGGAGCCCTAGATTCAAAAAGTCCTGTTTACTTTGGAACGCATTTTGTATGTTGACACACATCAGCCTATGCGAAGTTTATTGTTATAGCAAGTAATCTGAAGGTATTTTATTAACTAAGGAACGAAAAAAAATCTTTTCCCTATTTATTGTAAAGAAACAGGAAGAGAAGGGACTATTTCCCAACAGTTTGATTTTATAGGATATCAGTATAGGTTTGTACGAACGGACGGCGGACAGACAGACACTAAACCGGATTTCAACTTTTCTCGTCACCCTCATCATTTATTTATATATATATATGTATAACCCTATATCTATTTCGATTAGTTTTAGGTGTTACGTACAACCGTTAGGTGAACAAAACCATAATACTCTGTAGCAACGGGTTGCAACTCAAGACACGTTGAAAATGGCCGATACGATGCTGAGAAATTTTATCATCCTTATTGGAACACCCGTTATAAACCGATTTACATACAAATATATACCTTTCTGCTCACATGTGTGTGTTTATATAATCACGGACTTATTTATATTCAGCAGGCTCATTCAAACTCAATGAAACCCATGAAGCCACTTATTCAAAAGGCTTAGTTTACATATGAAAAGCTTTGGTTTCTTTCGTCTGATGAAGTTAATACTTGTGCGACAGAGTTAGTGTATTCATGAAAACGTGCTAACCATACATTTTTGATTAACTGAAAAGATAAATACCAGTTTATGACAGAATTCCCACGAAGCTCTTTAATGGTTTAAATTTAAGATTCGCATCAAAGTCATTAAGAATTTAAAGGACCTTTATTAATTAATTTGGTTTCAGTTTAAGCTTTGTAAAATATTTTAATGAACTCTATTAGTTGTACATACTGGGTGCGGTCATTACATCAGATTGTCCTTTTATTATTTTCCGAACTTTGTCCTTTTAGTGGTTTTTTGTTTAAAAAGCTAAAAGCTATGCAATTATTATATATAAATAATATTAACTTTAGCATTATTTGAACTTCTAAATTTATTCTCCCAAAGTTATGAAAAAGATAATTACCAAAGTTCCCAAATTCTACTCCAAATAGTGCAAATCCTAATCATCTTATATATTAGTATTAAAGTCTTACATTGATTGAACCTTTCCAGAGTTTGTATGACGATTAATCTCCAATCATCAATTAGTGTTGGATTGACAGCTATTTATTTACAAAAAGTTTTTCTGTCAATTTTTAGCACTGAAAAGAATTTGAAAATATGCCTTCAAAATTGCTGAAAAGCTTAGAAGTTCTCAACAACTTCAATGGATAAACTCAATACAATTTTGTTAATGTTTTGGTCATAAAGTCCCAAGTATTTTGCAAAAATGGCGTCGATTTTAAGTCGCGTAAAAACATGCTTGGCAATGTAACTGATGATGAAATGTGGGTTTGTGAATATGACATCGAAACTATCCAACGATCTAGCGAACGGCGCTCTGAAAATAAGTCAAGATCAAAGGAACCAAAATTCAATATTCGGAAGATTGGGTGAATCGTTGGCATCATTAAATTAGGTCAAAAGTTTTGAAGATTATAATAAAACTTTGAAATAAAATGTATGAAAATGTAGTAATTTTTTTGTCAGTCTGAGTCAAATTTAATTAGATGGTATTCCAATATATCTAAGTAGATGGGAGACAAAAGGCTTGAGGTGAATCTCTTCTCATCGATCCCAGAACATGTTCAGAGGTGGTGTGCTCCACTAATCACGACTATTCTATAATATATTAAATCATTGTTGGTTCTTCGATTCATAGTAGCACCAGAGGAAACTGGGACATATTTGCGTAGATGACGATACGATTTTTGGATCTTACTTCTGCATGTTAAATTTCAGTTTCCTCTACACCGAAAATAAGGAATTGTTTAACTACAGTTTGGCTTCATAGACAATTTTTTTCGTATTTTTATACCCTGAACAGGGTATATTAAGTTTGCCACGAAGTTTGTAACACCCAGCAGGAGGCGACGGAGACCCTATAAAGTATATATTTAAATGATCAGTATGTTGAGCTGAGGCGATTTAGCCATGTCCGTCTGTATATATACACACTAGTCCCTCAGTTTTTAAGATATCATCTTGAAATTCAGCAAACGTCAATTTTTTTTCAAGAAGCTGCTCATTTATCGAAACTGCCGATATCGGACCACTATAACATATAGCTGCCATACAAACTGAACGATCGGAAACAAGTTCTTGTATGGAAAACTTTCGCATTTGATGTGCCGTCTTCACGAAATTTAACATGGATTACTGCTTAAGGAAATAATATAATCTCAGAAAAAAATGTTCAAATCGGATTACTATAGCATAGCATCCATGCGAAAAAATTACAATTTTTTTCCATTAAGTTTATATTAATAATAAATAACCTTAATGTTTCTAGCAAACAACTTTGCTAAAAATAACTAGTAAAATGTTTTCCTTTGGATGAACACCACTGGCCGGTTACGTCTTTAGAATTATTGAAGACGTAGTTACTAAAAGAAATGCACCTGTGAAGGGTATATTAGCTTCAGTGTAGCCGAAGTTAACGTTTGTTCTTGTTTTATGCTCGTATGGACAAATCAGCGCTTTAATAAGATTAAAAAGCAAACTTTGAGAGCAAAAATTCCAGAAGGTTTGGTTAGTGCTAGGACCAAAATTAATCCCCTTCTCTTTAGGGTATAGCAGAACTGCAGTTGTATATGCTGTTCTTGAATATTTCAGAAAGTATTTCGTTATAAACAGCGTGACTTAATATTAATTAGGGCATAATTACAGCGACAGGCCAATATTGACTTTACTTTCTTCTTATTTCTGACAGAAAATTAGAAGCAAGCAAATTGTATAAAAATAACAAAGGAATTTCTAAAATCGTAAACTCTATTTAAGAGACGTTCTTTATAAGCACTTAACTTGAAATCATTTAAATTGTCCTACATTACACACACACATCTAAAGCTCATCCATGAAATTTTCATTTCATTTGTAATGATGATGATTCATGCAGGAAGAACTCAGTCGATTGGAAACCCATTGGCGAAAGCAACGTGAACATACATATTTTAATTTGTGTGTATGTGTGTAAATAAGTGCAAAATTGACAGGCACGTAAATTACTGTGTAATTACGAGGAACCACTCTTCTTGCGTGAGCTTGTGTTTATAAATATAAGAGAGAAGTACATACATACATAGTGTACAAATATATACTTGTACTTGTATATGCACATATCCATATATACAAGACTACAAGACTACACACCTACTGCATTCACTTGAGAATAAATTGACGTTCTATTAATGTTTAACGGGAAAAAATTATGCAAAGGTAAACAGCTCGTGTAATGGCTTGGCTTGCGGTTAGCGTTTATATGTACTCATACAAACACACATATTTAGATAGGCAACACACGCGACTTGTCAGCGCCATTGCACTTAAGCGCGTTGAGTGCAATTGTTGTCGAGTGGAGTGGGTATGTTGCCGCCGAGTGCTTTCAAGTGATTGCTCAAGTGACATTCTTTGCATTGAAGCGGCAATTTTTATTTTTTTTATAGCTTAGCACGTACGCATTATGAACGCTAAATAATAATTATTATTATTTGCATAACCATATTTGAAGTGCCATGTAGGGATAATTGGTGGATTAAAATAAGCTAGAATTTTAAAAGAAAAAATACTTAAAATCATCAAAAACACATATATTTTAAACTATAAAATATTCTGTTTTTTATATAGCCAGTGTGTCACTTTTTTTCAAAAATTTAATTTTTCATTCCAAATAAAATGAAAAACAGTTTGATTCTCATATCGACTTCAGATCGGACTTTGAGGAAATCAAGAAACTTTCAGCGCTCTCTCTATATACTCGAACTCCTCCGGCATTAGTAACATTCATTCTTGCTGGGAACCGTTTTCTTGGAATTTAGCAATCATTTAAGCTTATTGGCGTGAGCAAAATTTCTGATTAACAGGAAAAACGTTGACACTTTATGTAAGCGCATGGTGAGATGGCGCATGTAAAACCTTGTGTAAATATGTCCATAGTAAGGACATTTTAAAGTCATTAGTTCAGGGCATAAAGTGTAAAGAGAAAATAATTTATTACTAAAGCTAGTTTTTGCTTTCTAATAAGGTTTACTATATTAAAACCTCTAAAAATGATTCACTTATAGAAATAATGGTTTTTTTACATTTCTTAATTATGCCTTATTTAAACGACGGATACTTTTATAACTTATTCACTAATTAAGTGAAACTAACTCGAAATGACATAGAGAAGCAAAGTACAAAAAGAGGCTTAAATGCGTCTGCCAAACTTAAGGCAGAGCAAGCTCTGGTAGTTGTGGTGGATTTATCTTGTAAACTATTAAAGTCAAAACAGATAAAATTAGTGCAGAAATTGAGTTTTACTATTCCTTATCCACAATCACATACAAGCATTCATATAGGGACATATGATATAGTGTATTGGTCAGATTAAGATTAAATATTATTAAATACTATTAAATAAATTTTTTTTGATTAGTATATTAGTTAGGTACCAAAATTGAGTTGAGACCCCACTGTCCTCTAGCTGAAATGTGACGGATCTTCTTTAATAGCTGATCTCATGTAAAATATTTCGAAAATTATGATCTTTTAGTGAAAATTACTCTGTAAGTATCCTCTAATTTAAAGTACTCTGATATCGGAATGGAGTGAAATAATTCCAAACTATTATTATCAACCTATTTATTATGGCTCAAGAGAAATATTTGGTAGTGTCTTCTACTGAGAAAAATAAATGTATGAACGAGTTCGTAGATGGGTGTAATCAGACCACTGTCACGCCTACAAAACGCCACTATTCGAAAGGTATAAAGGCAATAAATCAATAACTAATTACGTCAGAGACAATAAAATGAATGCCTTTGAAGTACACCACCTTATCATCAAAAAATTTAATAAAAAAAAAAAATAAATTAAAACTGCTCAGGCTCCTAAGTACCGAATATGTGAATGCCAGAGCCTATTGTTGACTTTTGACCGAAAATATCGGTCGATGTGTGAGATATAAAATTGAAATTAGGGAGAATCTTTCCTGAAATTAGTGAGTCTGTGTGCTACAAATGGGTTGAATCTGGTCAATACTTCCCATTGCTATCACATATCTAATATAAAGACTTTCAAACTTCCGGGTGACTTTATACCGCATATATCCGGCAATATGTGAGTTATCTTAATAAAATTGAGAGAGCGTGTTTTTCTAAAAATGGTGCATTTTGATGCTAAGAGTTAAGAGTGAAAACTCGCCCTAGACACCATATAACTAATAAGCCTTATGTACTTGAATATAATCCCTTGGCTGCAATCAATTTGCAAGCGCAAATAATCAAGAGTATACAATTTTTGGTTATATCCGAACTTAGCGCTTCCTTACTTGTTTTTACTTACAATTAGTTATAAGAATATTATAATGCATACAACAAACAAAATCCACATTGGTTTCATAAATCCACACACTCTTCTTAATAACACTTCACATTTCTTGCATTGGCCATTTTTATAATCTGAATATCTCAATGAAATTCGCAACCTTGAGTTTGGCTGTATTTAGAAATAAGAGTGGCTCATTTGTTCCAGAAACAATCTCGTAAGCATTCGGCTATAACCGCCAAAGCGTTATCTACGGCAATAAAGAAAAAGGAGAAGCTTACGAGAAGAGAATATAACATTTACTAACACCTTCTCGAACTCTTTACCAGTGAACCAAATCACCATTCATCAAATATAAATAGCTTGAGTTGCTTTGGAAAACCAGATGGACGCTCGGGTAATAACGAACTGAATATTATAATAATTTAAACTCCGGTTTGTGGAGACTTGATCACGACATACTCAACATTCCTACCCTACATGCTACATGAACTAATCACCGCTAACCAACTCTGTGCATTATTTATTAAACACATTTATTTAACTTAATTTCTTCTCTATGGTCGACCTCGCGGAAACAGCTATGGTAAGGTATAGTTAAGTAGTAAGGATGCAACCAGAAAAATTAATTATTTTCAATGTGTTTCAAAGTTTCTAAGTATCTGGCTCTGAACTACTTATTTTTTTAACCAATCAACTGGACAACTACCAGATATAGGCACGTCACTTGATATTAGTAGTCATCACTGGGTAATAATTTGCAAGTACATAGATACACTTAGTATGAAGGCATGCGTCGAAATAAAATCTAGTGTCAGGTTAGCAAATATGTGTTATATAACTACACTAGTGCTATCTTCTATGTTTAATACATACATATATGAAATTAATCGCTTCGTACTTTGTATTGTGTAATTAAAGTTTTAATGACCATTTAATTGCATTCCACTAAAAGTCGATTCCAACTACTATGTAATGGAAAGGTCGTTGAAGAAAATTAATGTAAACCATTCTGTGGGCAGGCAAATGTACTATCACTCATACATATATGTACATATGTAAGTAGTCATGGCAGTGGTAAGCATGCCAAGAGCCAATCCTGGCGAAGCAGTGCTACAGCTAAAGTTGGTTTTATTCATTTTTATACGAGTGTTTTTTTTAGACCACTGTTTATTTGGAACAAAGCTAAGCTAACATTTGTAAGTTTTTTTCTATCTAGCTTTTAGACCATATTCACTACAAATTTAGTCAGTAAAACTCAAATATGACCGCTTTTTACTGTCAATTCGCAGCTCTAAAAGTAAACAAAAAATACCACATTTCCAAATGAGTCACCCATTATGTGGCAATAGGTGGTTTATACACACATGTTTGTATGTGTGCATGACGTGAATGTGTGCTACATTTATTATGGCAATAAAAAGATGTTTTACAAGGGAAGATTTATGTAGTAAAAAAGAAAACGAATTGCACGCAGGGGCTAAGCTTTCGGAGGCCACAAAGTATTCATGGCAACTTTGTGGCAAAATCACACGCATGCACATATGCCATTGCGGAAATGTCTACAAGAAACAGCATACTTACAAGCGCCATTATCTTAGTATATACATACATATGTATGTGTGGCATTAAAAGACAATATGTTGCACAATAATGTAACACAATATGTGGCAGCCCACTACTACGCAGCGACAGCTCGAGCCACATGCCGTAATGGCTATGAATATATGAATGCGCATATGTATGTATATATGTATATGTTTGTGTATACATATGTATGTATGCATGCGTGGGCGCGCATGTGACAGTGTCAGTTTACCTGTCATGCCGTATCAAAGCAAACTTACCATGTCTTCAGCAAACTCGGCGCGCTGCCTTTCTTAACTCTTTCTTTTCTTTACACACAGGCACTATGTCGCGCTGTCAGCACCCAGTAGGGGATTTCACTTATTTGACGTTTATGAGTGTTTGTGACTTTAAGGCTATGGAAATTAAAAATCTATATATATTTTACTACATGTTTGCAATATTGAAAAATTGGAGATTAATATAAAAAAATAGTGTTGCCACCTTACACAAATTGAAATTATTTGAAATTCACATACAATTGGATACTTAATTAGTCTTAAACCCATACAATTTACATGCAGATTAATTTTCTAAAAAAAAAAAAAACTATGTAGTTGCCACCTGTCACAAATTGCGATTATTTTTATTTTATATGCAATTGAAAACTAAAAGAGTCTTAACACTTAAAGTTAACATACGAAGTAAATTTCTGAAGTTTTTTTTGTTGAGTTGCCACTTGCCATTTAAATGAAGTCTTTTTAACAAAAAAAATGAAGTTGCCACCTAACACAAAATTAAATTATTTGAAATTTATATACAATTGGCTATTCATTTAGTCTAAAACACATAAATTCACATACATATAGATTAATTTTCTGGAAACAAAAATTAAGCAGTTGCCACCTGACACAAATCCCAATTGTGTGTGTGTTTTTTTTTATGGAGTCTTATCACTTAAAGTTAATATCTGAGGCAAATTTCTGACAATTTTTTTATGGAGTTGCCACCTGTAGTCGAGCACAATTATTTAAAATCAATATATAAAATTGCTTAATAACACCAATTAAAACGATTAAAATTTCTAAAATTTGTGTGTTGAAATAGTTTTTTGACAAAACAAATTTATTTTATGGGGTTGCCATCTGTTTCAAAATAAAGTTTAATTAAAATTTTGAATGAAAAAAGTTTAATAACAACTTTAACTCTATTAATTTAAAAAAATTAATTAAGTGGAATGGGGTTGCCATATTTTCGAAATTTCTACGTATAATATTAAGTGAAATTCACAGAAAGTCGTGAATTACTTGCAAATATTTAAGAAATTACATTAAAATTATATGATGCTGCCACCTATTTTTATTTTTATTATTATTAGTTATTATTTATTATAATTGAAATTACAATAAATATGAAGACAAACTCTAGCAACTACGGATACCACCTGATTTTATCTAAATTTTTAAATTTCTGTTATATTATAAAAACAAAAGCAACTAGTCTGCAACTACTTCAACTCAGGTGTAAATTTCATAAAAGCAGCCTTAAGGGCAGTTTAGTTATTATTATTGATAAAAAAATTTTACACAAAATTTGGTTCAAAAATCTTTTCGAAAATAATAGTTTCTCTCTCAATACAGCAGTGTTTCCAATCACTTTATGTAGTGTTTCAATATACATATGTATATTTTAAACACACTTCTTTATTCCATATAATATATCAGAAACCAACTGTGCGCACATTTAACATTCACAGTTGATGAACTATCCTGATTGCAACGTGTTGGCACTCCCTCATCTTTTCTACACTGCTGCACACTGATGACAGACAACAAGTTGATTGCCGTTGCAACAACTTCGTGGCTCCAGCTTTACTTGTTTTCCCGTCGTCGTCAATGCGCAAAGGAGCAAGGAAAGGAACATATGTATGTAGGTATGTACTTTTTATTAATTCACGCTCGTTGACTTTGACTCACTTTGAGCAATTTCACACCGTACAGGTAACTGGCAGCGAACGCACATGTGCAATCGCCATGATTATTTTCTTCAATTTCGCCTTGTTTTCGCATATTTCATGCGATTTGTTGATTGTTGACGATAATGGCGCCGTTTGATTGTCATTTTCTTGCATTGAATCCATATATTTTGATGCATGTGTTTTCTACTATTACATCTTCATTTTATATCCTGCTGCAATTGTTACGCATTGGAAAACGAATGTGGGAGAAGAGTGAAGTGAAAAATATTAATAATGGAATTGTATTGTTGTGGTCTTGTTATGATTTACTTTTGCACTTTCAACAAATTGACGGGCACCAATCAATTTTGCACTTAGAGGGAGTATCAACATACAAAAATTATGGAAGCCTTAGATGTTTTCAAAGAGGTGATTTTGAAATACCCTTATCGGAGGATAATATGCATGGAAACATATTTGCATATATGTATATAACAGCTAATTATTTCGAGAAATTATGTTCCTATAATAGTAAGCTTCTATATGAATTACCTAATATTACCTGTTATTATATCATGTTAAACGAAATGTTAAGTAGTTAAGAAATAATTGTTTCTGTAGCTTACTATACCTATGTAGAAAATATTGACAAAGTGAACATTTCATATTCGTAATATTATAAGAAAACAATTCAAAGACCGAGGATGAGTTATTAATCTCTGATTAGTATATCAAGCACGGCCTTACCAGTCAATCTTGAACTCTATGATGTACATATATGATGTTTATATATTTTTATACCCTGAATAGGGTATATTAAGTTTGCCACGAAGTTTGCAACACCTAGAAGGAAGCGTCGGAGACCCTATAAAGTATATACATATATAAATGATCAATATGTTGAGCTGAGTCGATTTAGCCATGTCCGTCTGTCTGTCTGCCCGTCTTTATATATACGATATCGTTTTGAAATTTTGCAAACGTCATTTTCTCTTCAAGAAGCTGCTCATTTGTCGGAACTGCCGCTATCGGACCACTATAATATTAGGTTGTCAAAAAAGTCTTGCGGTATTTTCACTAGTTGGCGCTGAAAGCGCATAGTTCTAGTTTTATTCGTCGCATCGGGTCATGCTATACCTTTTTGGAAAGCTCATTTCACGCGCTAACACGTGTTTGATTGATTGTCGTTTCTTTTAAGTCGTTCGTGAGTAATAGCGTCGCAAACATGGAGCAAAATAAAGAGAAAATGCGGCATATTTTACAGTACTACTACGATAAAGGCAAAAATGCATCTCAAGCCGCCAATACAATTTGTGCAGTTTATGGACCCGATACAGAGACCGGCATAATAGCAGCCGTAGCATCGGTCAAGAGCTGGGCATGAGTCATCAAAAATTCATTTCAATTTCAATAAAAAAAAATTCAATAAAAATACCGCAAGACTTTTTTGATAAACCATTATATAGCTGCCATACAAACCGAACGATCGGAATCAAGTTGTTGTATGGAAAACTATCACATTTGACAAAGTATCTTCACGGAATTTGGTTCAGATTATTTTCTTAGGCAACAGTGGAGTCTTCAAAGAAATTGGTCAGATCGGTTAACTATAGCATATAGCTGCCATACAAACTGAATGATCGGAATCCAATGCTTGCATGGGTAACTTCCTCATTTGAATATATATCTTCACGAAATTTGGTATGAGATGTTGTTCACAGAAATAATCTAATATGGGAAAAAATTGTTCAGATCGGCTCCCTAAAGTATATAGCTGCCATACAAACCGAACGATCGGAATCAAAGGCTTGTATGAAAAACTTTTGCATTTGATGTGGAATCTTCACAAAATTTAATGGGTTACTGTTTAAGGTAATAATATAATCTCCGAAAAAATTGTTCAGATTGGATTACTATATATGGCTTCCATAGAAACTGAGCACATAGTTACTAAAAGAAATGCACCTGTGCAGGGTGGGTAAAAGGGTAACCTTTTTTCTTGTTCTTTGAACTTTTGAATATCTGAACTATTCGGAAAAGAACGTAATTTCAAATTTTTAATTCTATGTATGTTGTCAAATTGCCTTTTATTTTTCCGAAGAAAAATATTTTAATTATTTCCTTCAAAGACACAGCTGTGACTTTCATTTTATAAAACAGGTACATCTTCCGACTATATATGACATATATGTTTTTATAAATATTAATCAGATACCTGTCTTTATTAAACAAAACTTTCCTAGATATTAAAACTTTTCAGATATTGTCGATTCTGTATTAGTTATTGCAGTTAAATATAACATTTTAAAATACTTTTCGTATTTAATATATCCTAGGTTCAAAAGATTACTCATTTGAAAAAAATTTAATGATGAACCTGAACTTACTTTAGTTTTTTTACCTGGGTTTCAGTTGATAACTCTTTCATCATCTGTACACTGAATCATATCCGAAGTGTAGGAAATAAATAGGGAGATGAGTTAACCCGCTGGGGGGCTACTGAAGACATAATTTCCATAAGCTGCCCCAGACCACTCAACTCCCTCAAGAGTTGTTTGAAGCAGTGAACCCTTTAGGAACACCTCAGGCCTTCGAACACTAGCAAAAGGTATGTTTGGAATATTGTATAATATAATATAAGAACCTACCTTCAAAAAATTGGAAGAGGAAATCGGCCTAATAAGGACCTGCCTGCGATCCGGCGCTACTGCGGCTCTCCTTACAACCACTAAAGCCATTGTTTTTGAATGGTTTGCTCAAACATTCAGTAAATTAGGTAAGTGAATAATTATGGGTCACTTCTCCAAGATTATATAGATTTTATTTCTAGTAATATTAAATTTCGTGTTTTAAGACCTTGAGGTAAGCTTTTACTTTGTCCTGTATCCTCAGGAAAAACAAAAAATATTTATATAGCCCGAATGGCCACAATACTGTTGAGAATCAAAAAGTTCCACTTATTGGCTAAGGCTGAGAAATTCTCAGATCCATCATTGAAACGGCCAGAATTTGGTATATAGAAACAAAAAGAAAGAAGGTAAGAATTTCTGAACAACAAGGTAATGAAATTATTTTTTTATGCAAAAATTAAGCACTTATTATTCGAACCTATTTATTTATTCTTTAGAAAATACTAAACTCTTTAAGAGAAACAAATTCTGGGCTCAAATTCGCGATTCGAGTCGCACCAATATTGCGCTCTTTCGAAGCGTAAAAAAAATTAAATTCGATATAGCTTTAAGCCAGATAATTTACATTGTTTTATTTCTTGTAGCACAAGGATATGGCCGCGCTTAAATATGCATTCATTTTTAAACAGCTTTTTATCGATTTTAATGGCCCTGATCTTGCATGAACACATTGCTGCAAAGTTTACGATTCCAGCATTCGCCTCTTTACTCTTACTGGAGCTTCACAGCAGGCGCTTCGTCAAATATCAATGGCAGTGTCCCCCCAGCATTAATGTACATATGTAATATACACTTACAACCATACAAACAACTATTGCTGAAGCTAAAGCAGATTAAATACTTACAACGGCAAAGCCTTATTAATAACTCAGCATCCTGCCAGACACACATCCGTCTATCTGACTATATGGCATACGTTGGTATACGTAGACATGTAAATGTATGTATGTACGTATATGTGTATGTATGTATCTAGTAGTAATGTAAGCAACATTCATTTTCATGACAAATTTCAACCAATCTCGGAGCAGCATAATCTCTTGCGATCCCTGAAAGCTACTCAATATTCATTGATTTCCATGTAGCGCCACTCCTTTCCCACAAATACTTGGTCAATGAAATTTTTGCAATACTTTTCCCTTTTCTTTCTGTTTCTGTAATAAAACTGCTATGGCTTTAGCCTTTCGGTCGTTCGACTGTTTATCATGCGCTCTTTGAGAAAATTCATTGCTTGTACGCGCATAAAATTTTTCACATTTCATTATGTGCTTTGGCTCTGGGTTTCCTCATTTACTTTGACGGCGGATGGATCTTTTTGTTTTTTGGTATTTACGCTGCCACTGCCACACAGTCGCTGACATTGAATATTATCATCTCCGTTTTACATGACTAGCCTGCATACTGTCAACTTAAAGTCGCTTACTTATTATTCCCTTACTTTTATTGCGTTCTTTGATAACAGCATATTTTTAAAAAGCAATAAAAGTTATTCTTATTAAATACTTGGAAAGTTTTCAGCGTTATTTGCTGAACTAATTCCCAAAGTAATTTGTTCAAAGCAGCTCTTTGCTTTGTGATACAAATCGAGTTTTCTCCGCATTTTTTAATCTTAATTATTCGTACAGCAGAAATAATTGAACTTTAATTTTTTTTGCAAAGATAATACAAATGGTTTTAAAAGACAAATTCATCTTCAATTCTATCAAAAAAAGTGCTTTGTGATCATAGCTTCTTATCGCCAAGGAAATATTATTGTCGTGCCAACAGGGCGTATGCGTAATTTCATTGGAGTGCAATGTCAAACCGCTGTCCATGTTTTCTAGCATACAATTCATTTCATAATTTCAAAATTGGCCTAGACTTTTAAAAACATCCATCTATTGGAAAAAATCTAGGCGAAATTTTTAAATAGACAGTGAAATTTAGCCGATATCTTTCTAAAGTTTAAGTATTTAAAGTTGAAAGGAGCAAATTTATCGAATTAGACTACGATCTACTGCCTTATCCAACTTATTCTCCAGATTTGATACTGTTAACTTCTTTTTGTTTAAAAAACTTATGAAATCAACTCGTTGGGTAGAAAATTTAGTGAAGTGAGGAATTTTAGTCATGTGAGGAGATTATCGCCGTCACAGAGATCTAGTTTGCAGCCCTCTGGAAAACGTACTTTTTTAACCCACCTACAAAATGTAAGAGCAGCAAAGTGAAGTAAAAGTAGTCTCTGTTTATCCTTTCAAGAGTTCTAGGTATAAAAACAGTCCATATTAAGTGAGTCACGAAGTTTGTAACACCCAGCGTCGCCGACTTATTTGTATATAGGCTTACTAGACCCTCAGTTTTGAGATATCTGTCTGAAAATTTTCCTATGTCCCTTTTTTCCTAAAATGCTGCTGAATTGATTTTTTATTTGACGAGATATCTTCACCAAATTTTGTAATGATTTTTTTCAAAACCATCACCAATAAAATTGCTCAGGCATACAAACTTACCGATGAAAATCAAGTTCTTGTATGAAATATGTTTTAACGGCTTTTTCAATAGGAACTCTGCCAAAGTAGATCGATAGGGACAGCATTTTGACATTTCTCTTCAGTAAGGTTTGCCATTTCAACAAGGAAAGATATACGATCCAACAAGGAATTGAGTAGCGAAATTCGAAGACAGTGGCCTGAACTTTAAGATCGCTACGTTCAATTTATGGTGGACACAATCGTCCTGTCGGATCAAGAATTGAGCGTTTAGTGGAAAAATTTGAATCCACAGGCATAGTACAAAATGTTTCCGTGCCAGGAAGACAAAGAGGTGCCCGCAGTGTCGAGATTATTGCTGCCGCTAGCACATCAATTGAGGAAGACCCAAATCAGTCTCTCACATGTCGTTCTCAAGCGTTGGGCATCTCTGTCGCACTGTTGTGGCAAATTTTACGAAAAGATCTTGCATTTCATCCTTACAAGATCAAATTGATGCAAGCAGTGAAGCCGCTTGACCAACAGAATCGTTGTATATTCGTGAAAATCTGATCGTTTTTATTCGAAATTTAATACATCTCAATAATAAAATATCACTGAATATCATCTCTGTTATTTCATGCATTCTCTACCTTTTTTGTGAAATTGAATTTTATTGAGAAACAATACAACTCAAGAGCAAGTAGTAGAAGACCAAAAATCGATACTCCTTCCTTGATTCATTTCTTAGACCATCTATTTTTAGGAACACTGAAAGCAAATTCATTTTGTGATACTGCCTTCCAACTGTTCTGGTTCACAATCGACAATCAACATACATCATAAGTGACGCCCATTATACTATATTAAATTGCTTCCATATTTACACCAAACATTGATATTAAGCATTTACCAATATCCCAAGCAAATATAAATAAACGGGTATTTTTATACGTGTCTTCAAATACATATGTACATAAATTTATAAATACAAATTTATTTCCATTCTACATATTTATTTACTCTTTTAAATATAGCTAGAACTCAAACAAATTAAAGCACAAATTTGCCAGAAAAAATTTACGATATTTGTTTAAATTGAACTGCAAACTGTTCCATCACTTATTACGGACAGCTATCACTAAATATTTAGTTAACGCTATTTGTATAAAAGCGGAAAGCAGATGAGCGAACAGATTCCATTTTGACAGACACTGTAAACTCATTTAAGTGAATATTTATTTTTTTTATACTTATTTACACATCCCTTCACTCTTATATGTAACACTTGCCAGTCCAATTCATCACACCCAGTATTTATTTAGTGCTTATTAATCGATTTTTCACTAGCTTGCGAAAACTACAAAACAAATGCTATAGTTATGCAAGTTAGCGTGTTAATCACAAACGATGAAGCAGTAGCAGCAACCAATCATCAATCACTTTGAGAAAATGCACAGATTATTCGACATCATAACCATTTGTTTTTACAGGCTTAGTAGCTGACGAGCGTGTTTAGTTTATATGTATAAACCATATATTATGATAAATACCCACAATAAACCCATCTCAATTACCAAGAAAATTAAAATTCATGAAAAATTGGGTTACTCTTGTGATTAGTTAAATTATCCAAAAGTTAAATGAGCTTCTTTCAATCTGTGCCTAATTTCTTTGTCTTTTTCTTTTTGCTCGAACTTTAGCGCTCAATCTTCATCAACGGAAAAGCTGTCTGATGAATTATGCTCGCCATGTTATCAGGGGTTACCATATACCCTTCTATTAGCTGCTTAACATATACGAGTACATACATGCACAAGTATGCATGATAAGTACTTAAATACCATAAAGCCAACTCTGTGATTCTTTACTGCTGCTTTTAATTGTGATACTTTTGGGGGTTTGGTGTGGAATTTTTAATTTTTATTCTGAAGATTTTGTTTTTTCAAAATACAAAACGTAATGCTGCGACTGCAAAGTTCGTGACTTCGAATACTAATAAGGTACAAAATATATTTTGATAGATACCCCACAAATAAAATAAAAGAGATCACACTGCTTGGACGAGGTTTTTCTAAAGTGTAAACGAAAGTGTTTAAAACAGTTGCTTTTTGCCATTTACTTATATGTAAATTATATCATTCAGTCAAACAACCTTTAAATCATAGTTGAAATCATAATGTCATTTTCTGAAATAGAAAAAATCCGAGAAGTTCTCCCAGAAAGAAAATAAAAATCTATTTTAAAATCTTGAAGTTATTGAACTTCGGAATTCGTAGGAGTTTAGCCAGTAACCTTCTTAAATTCGAAAGAAATAATTACATTATTACTATAATAAAATTTTCATAAAATTGATCATCCAATGAGAACAAGTTGGATCTGCGATGTTATATTGCCTTCTAGCACTAGGGACCTATGGACCTCCAGTGTTCTTAGCGGGAGTTGGTCAATGCCTAGTCTCTGCGCGATTACAAGATCTTTCTGGTCTAAGGTAGAACGTAGGAGCTCTACTGTACTACTGGCCCTTAGCCAAATTCATCCCCCGCAATTGTGAGAGTTCTAAAACTAATATGAATTCACGCTGTAAGGCTAAAAATCCCGTCAGACGCAAATTGTTAAAGTTGTAAGGAAAGGATGAGTTGGAAAATTGACGCACTTTCACCACTATTGTCCAGCCTTTGTAAGTCTTAAATTGAAACACCTTGGCAGTTATACTTTCGGCGAACCAGACGACATATCCAGAAACTGACTTCAGCCACCTCATTTTTTTTGGATATCGTTTAGAAAGTTTGTATACGTTCTTTTCTCCCTACATATTTGTGGTAATCGCCGATATGGGATCTCTCTCTATGAAAATTACACACGAACGTATAAATAACCTGTGACGACATTACATGCAAAATTAGTCGCTTTCAGTACAAATTTAACGTTACAAGCAGTGCCCAACGAGCCAACAAATCACAGAGCAAATAAACTACATAAATCGGAACAAAGATATGTATGTACATATGCATATACGCATATACACTCACGGACCCAATGATAGCTTTATTCACACAAATATACGCCCCACCAACAACAAACAGTCAACTAATGTCGGCAACAGGCAGATTGCATGACCGAACAAATGTCTGCAACTAAACTGCTGTTTTACATGACCGCATATAAGGCGTTTCAACAAGCTCAACAACAGCAACAACGCGTTAAACTAATACACGACAAAATAAGTAAACAATTTCAGTTAAGTAAACAGACAAGCGTGTAGTACTGCGAAAGCCGTAGACAAGCTCACGAATTCGCCAAGTTGAACTCGCTGGCGCTTTTTGCCATTGGCACTTGCTTTTGCTGCGGCGCTGCCTTTGCCAGCCGCCACAAATTCAATTAGTTGCCATCTTTCAGTGTGTTTTTGCTTGCCGCCGCCGCCGCTGCCGCTTGTTTTCGCTCTTGGTGCGGCACCGCCTAATGCATTCAACGCTAATGATGTACTCATTAATTATAAGCAATAAACGCTTACATATGTCCTCGCATACGTACATACATATGCACATATATATGTACATATGTATGTATGTGTGTGGGTCGTTAAGTGCATTCCCATGCAAAGAAACCATGAAACTCACGCGTGAAGTCGACAAAAGTTATCTTTCCTTATCTTTACCCCACCTTCCACTGCAGCACTCACACCCCTGACGTATTGCTCCGGTACCCACTGGCTGTCTACATCTCAGTTACCTTCTTAACTTAGCCAGCTTGCTGCAGTTGCAGTTAAATGCTTTACTTTTTGCATGTTCACTATGACTATAATTGCATTTGATTGCTGCGTTTTTCCTCCTTTTTCTTATTTTCACATCCTCTTTGTACATAACGAACCATACTACATACATACATATATGTACATAAGCATGTTATACTCGCACTATTTGTATATTATTTTCCGCTGTTGGCTTTTTGCTCCGCCAGCATCTTATCAGCAGCCCACTAACAACACTATCTAACGGCAGATAACGGTATACATGGTAGTATTTTTCAACAGATTAATTTTGTGGCGATAAGTAATCTAAGGCAAACAAGCTGCGAGTCACAGCTAACGCCAGCGCCACAGCTTGTAAATATTCTCATAATCGCATAAGTAAATGGCTGTGGAAGCGGGTTAGTCGGAATTAGAAAAAACAAATAGTTACCGAGAAGCCATAAATTCAAGAGAGGCTGTTTGCTGCCCCGGAGGAAGTGTGTTCGTGGGAAGACAAATGCTGCTAACGTAATCCCAATAAAGATCACAGCGAATAGCATAAAGTCACATCGTATATAGGCGAACTTTATTTTGAAATAGATTTTTTGTTTTTATAGAGTAAACGAAACAACTTTAGAATTAACATACTTAAAATACTACAAAATACTACAATTTATGTCATCTACTTCTCGGACAGAGCACGAATCTAGGCCTTATTACCAGCAACGACAGAACAGGCATCAGTGGGTTTAATATATTGACGATTTGTAAAATTCCAACAAAGATTACTAAAGACTAATTCATTCTTTAAACATCTCATTCGAAAATTAATCTAACAGACTAAATTTATTCCAAAAGTAATCTGTTTTCAAAAAGCTCTTGTCTGATAATTATTGCTCGTCGTATACTGTATAAACAAGAAAAACGCTTTAACCTAGTTTACACCGATTCTTTACCAAAAAACAGTTTCCATAAAAGACCTTGGCAGCTAAATTTTATAATGGTCCGATCTGAACAATTTTTTCGAAGATTGTAAAGTTGTCTTTGACAATAATACATGTTAAATAGTGTGAAGATATTTAGCCGAGTATTATAATCTATAAAATATTCCCATTTTGACGGTTCAGTTTGTATGACAGTTATATACAATAATAAAGTGGTCTGATATTGGCGGTTCCAACAAATCAGCAGCCTTCTGGATTCGTCACTGAAGTAAGTAGTTGGATGTGCGAAAAATCTAAGGTAAAATTCATTTCCTCTCATTTTCAACCACTTTTTTGTTGCTTAAGACATCCACGGTTGTTTGAACTTAAAATGTAGGCATTGGATTAAAATTGACTGACTGGTCCATTTAAATGTACAAACTGCACCCAAGCCATACATATCTTTTTCCTAGATTGGTTTCCGTTTTATGTTCGTGTACAGCCTGACCACCACATGTCGATCAATGTGTGTTCGACAGCTGTTTATTTACAACGCGAAGAGTTTGACAATTACTTTGAAAAACAAAAATTGAACAACGATTTTTCATGTAATTTTTTGTTTCCGTTAGAATCAGGTCTACGAAATCGTTGAAAATGTTCCAGCAGGGTTTTGGGTAGTCTTCAGTATACTAAAATCAAATATTTGAAAACCATTCAGTGATGGTCATGATGTCATCGAAAACTCGTCTCATGCGACTTGTGCTACCACCGTTCTTAATGATGATAATATCGAAAAAGTTAAAGAAAACTTGAAAATCGTGGTATTGCGATCAGAGAGAAGATCGTTTTTACACATTTTAGTTAATATTTTGGCTATGAAACGTGTCAATGCTAAACTCCTAAAGAAAAGCCCGAATTTTTGAAAATCGACGTCGAGTAGAGGTCGTAAACGAGATGCTTGACAACTTAACTGTGAACTGTACATCCATAAAATGCATCATTATTTCTGTGGAGAGGTGTGTTTATGAATATGACGTCAAAACTCGCCAACAACTTAGCTTATGGCGCTTCAAAAATGAGTCACTGGAAGGTATCCCAGCCGAGGCTTATAACAAGTACATGGAAAACTAGATTAAGCTTGTATTGAAGGTATATTTTTTCCATTTCGGGGTAAATCAGATGACTTCAGATTTTTTTTGATATGTATGCTCAGTTATTTTACTACTTTTCCAAAGTAATTAACTTTTTCTTTAGCTCTAAGTCACAATAGCTAGTTGCCTGGAAATTGTCGATTAATTAAAATGTTAAGCTAGAGAGCTGAATCCATTAAATGCTTCTAAAATATAAGAGGTTGTCAAAAAAGTCTTGCGGTATTTTCGCTACTTGGCGCTGAAAGCGCGTAGTTCTAGTTTTGTTCGTCGCATCGGGTCATGCTATACCTTTTTGGAAAGCTCATTTCACGCGCTAACACATGTTTGATTGATTCTCGGCATATTTTACAGTACTTCTACGATAAACGCAAAAATGCATCTCAAGCCGCCAATAAAATTTGTGCAGTTTATGGACCCGATACAGTTTCCATTTCCACCGCACACCGATGGTTTTAACTTTCTCGTTCTGGTGTAGAGGTGGTCGAAGATGCGCCACGCTCCGGAAGGTCTGTCGTCGAAAATTGCGATAAAATCGCTGAATTGGTCGAAAGAGACCGGCATAGTAGCAGCCGTAGCATCGGTCAAGAGCTGGGCATGAGCCATCAAAAATTCATTTCACTTTCATTAAAAAAAAAAAATTCAATAAAAATACCGCAAGACTTTTTTGACAACCCATTATAAATAATACTAACTAAATAAAATAGTAAACATAATTGAAAGCACCTGGCTATCGATGCACATTCTACTTCATCTACGGACATACATATCTACCTTAAAGAGAGTATGAATTTAACTGCAGAGCAAAAACATGATCTGACATAAAGATAGCCATCCTGAGAGTAGTTTAACCATCGAAAATATTCAAAGCATTTCGGTACGACTCTCAAGCGTAGTTAGGTAAAAAAGCTACAGAAAACTTGTATAAATCGATAGATAATTATTTATCTGACTTATGAATTATGATAATGAGCATCCGAATATAAATTTAACAAATACTAATTTGAAGAAATTTCTTTTAGACAAATTCTATCCCGCCTAACTAATAACTGCCATGACCAAGTTGAGCGGTTTCTCTACAATAACTATTGAATTTATCGCCTCCACTTGCATTATAACCATTTCATTTTCATATAACTTGAATGCAGCATCTATGTTTAAACATACCTTTATTTATTTTTATGCTTCGTTTATCTTTTTGAATATTATTTTTCCAATATCAAAAGTAATTACATAAATTGCATAAATTGCTTTTGATCATCGGACGTTTGGCAGATTGCAGATTGCAGCTCGTGGCCGCCTAGCAATTTTCGCCAATTAAGTTTCATAGACATACGGCGCTTCCGTCGATTGAGCTGCCAAATGCAGAAAATAGTTTTCAAACGACAGGAGGTGCGTGCATGTGCTTATAGAAATAAATACGTATCCATAGATATATATACTTGTATATACATATACAAATATATAAATAAATAGGCTAGGGTGTGTCATTTTTAGGCAACGTTTTTAATAGGCTAAAAACTTTAAAGCAGGTAAAAAAGGAAGCCTTTAAAAATTGTATATTCTAATATTACTATGTATTAGAATGTGTCTGTTCCTAAGTAGGTTTCAAGTTTTATTTACTAGATATGGGAAACTTTTTTTTCTTATTTTTCTGAAAAAATGAAGGAGCTGCTTTGCAGAGTAAAATTTTGTAGCACCCAGTAGGAAACATCGGAATCCTATAAAGTACATATGTATATACTTTTTATAAACATAATTGATGGGAGTGAGGGGAAGCATCGGTTGAACTATGTCTGTATACCTGGTATACCCGAACTAATCGTCAGGCTTAGCAAGATCAAACTGAATATTCGCATACGCCCTTTTCTCCACAAGCATACCTCTATGGAATATAACTGCCGTATAAACTGGCCGATCAAAATCAAGTTCTTTTACGTAGGTTGTCTTTTATATTTCGGAAAATGGCTACACTGGTATTGCACTATGACAACGTCCAACTTTATGGTAAAGTTTCACATGTTTGAAGGTGTACATACTCAGAACGTTTCGATATACGAGCGCTATTTCTGTAGTTTACAGTCTTTTGAAATATTCATCTCAGCCCAAAAATGGAATTATCTTGAAAACATTTTCACTCCGTTCTTCTTACAACTTTCGTTGTGCATTGCCACGTGAGAATTACTTCAGCAGCAGTGCATCGGAGAACTTAATTTAATTTTGAGTGATAAAGTTCCATCAAGGACCAGCGTTTATCGATATTATTATGAATTCTATCAAGGTGGTGGGCCGATCCCAGAAAAATTTCGTGAAGGTCGTCTAAAGTTGTTGTTCTGGAAACTACAGATTTTACGTTCAAACTGATATTGTACGATTGTCATGTAATCTATTGTGAAATTGAAACAACTACAGGTGTATAAAGTTGTTCACGCCCGAAATACTTCCAAAGCAAAAGGTTGTCTTTTTTTTTGGAAAACTAGGCAACCATAGTTCTAGGACCACGCAGAACACAGAACAGACAATGCTTAGTGGTACCCAACCTTTTTGCCAGTTGTCGTTCAAGTAATCAGGAAAGTCAATAGCCGAAGACGGTTCACTCTTCGCCAGGACAATGCGAGCTCTCGCACATCGATTGAAACAAATTCACTTGTGAGCACTTTAACCATCGTATGGTGAATAACTTATTAATCACAATACTTTAGAACGAATGACTTCTTTTTAATACCGCACGAAAAGACATAAACTAGGAGATCAACGTTTTTCGACGCCTGTGGAGGCGGTTGATGTCTTTTGAACACTTGTTTTGCATATACAGGAGTTGTCCGGAAAGTAAGAGGATTGATTCTCTTCTGCCGCGACTGTACTTCGGAGCATGCGCGCACCGACTGGATTCGGTATAGCGCATTCCTAGCTAAGAAACGAGCGGCTGGTCAGTTGTCTACGAGCACCTGGAGAGTCAGGATAAACATTTTCGCGCGACGTGTTTCTGTGAGTGGAACAAGCCGAAAACGTTTGATATAATCAAGCAGGCTTAGCCAGATGTTGCTTTAGCAAGAACTGGTGTGTTTCGGCGGCATCATGTCTTTTTGGAGGGCCGAGAAGAGGTCGCTGATGAAGACCGTGCTGGGAGACCTGCAACTTCGACAAACACCGACAATGTGACTTATGTACGCAAAACGAATTGGTTCAAACGTATCCAAAATAGAGATATTTATTCTTTTGGAGAAAAATTTGCTGAGCTGTAATCCTCAAATGTAAAAGGAAACCCACGAACAGAAAACTTTCGTATTTGACGAGATATCTTCACGAAATTTAGCAAGGATTATTTTCCAAAGTAATTATTAAATCTTCCCTTTTGAAATTATTTATTTGAAAATTATTGTCCTCTTGTTTAGTTGAAAACAAAAGCTTAAAACTGACACACCCCAATATACATATGTAGTATATGTTCATGGATACATTAATAAAATATTTGCAGATGCAGCATTTAGAAAATTACCAAAGACGTCTGTGTGGACATACACCTATTACTCAGAGTTGGCATTTATATTTGCCAGACAGACCAACGAGATATGATTGCAAGTGTGTCTGTGTGTATGTGTGCGATCACAAGTTCAAGTCATCAAAGCGGTTATCTTTAAATTTAATTGGCATTAAAACTGTGTTCAATCACTGCAAACTAACAAGCAAAAATACAAGTTACATACAAACAAACAAACGACTGCACAGGCAGCTGCAGTTACTACAGCAATAACAATAAAAACAATTGCTGCAACAACTCGAAGATTGCTTTTCGTCCGCCGCAAATATGGTGAAAAGAATCAGATAAAAGGCAAGACCCGCCACAGTTGCGTTTCGCTTTGCGGCGGAATTGATTTGAATTTGTTATTGTTGCGGCAACAGTGGCCGCTGAAGCGCATTGAAATGACAGCCGCACAGCCACATGTGCATACATACATTTACATATAGTATGTATGTATATGCATACTGAGTCCAAGCACGACAGCTGTGCTGATCGCCGGCTGATTTTCCACCTTTGTCGCGCTTGCAATGAATATGTATGTATGTGTGGACATGCGGCGGCCCGCCGGTGTGACTGGCGCGCGCACATCGATCAACGCCGTGGACAGCGCACAGCAGTCAGCGAGCCGGCTAATGGAGTGCGCACTGCCAGGCTGCGTCATTTGAAATGCAAATAGTAGGCGAAAAAAGAAGCATTTTTCTTGGCAGCAGTCAATAGATTGCCGGAGAAAAAAACATAAACAAAACTATTCGTTGCATGGTAATGAATGAATAGATTGGCATCGCTGGAAAAGGTTGCACACGAGTTCAAGTCGTGCGTGTATGCGATGGCTTTCATGCGCGAATGGCTTATCTTGTTCAAGGCTGGAGGTCTGCGTTTCACTAAATGCGTTGTTTGACAATAGTAACGGGAAATTTTTAAGATTCCACGGATGCCTTGAATGACAGACTATTTATTTGATCGTTGCTGTAATTGGACTTCGTGGGTTCCTTCCGACGTTGGAAGGTATCGTTAAATTATTCACTATTCAACCTTATGAGTTTAAATTTTACTTTCTTTCTTGTCGATAGGAAAGTAGGAACCTTAAAAGGACCATTTGGAGAGCATGCTAACTTTACTTCCTGCTCGTCTGCCAAGTAAAAAGCTTCGACAGTGAGCTGCTTTGTTATACTATTCAGTTAAACATACATATCTTTCTCTCCTAACAGTGACTTACTGTAACCAACGTAACTAACTTATCCATAGAGTCCCCTCTGACATGCGAGCATTGAAAGCTATCGTTAATTTATCGGTTTGCTTTTCAACCTTATGACTCTTGATCTAATTTTTCATCGAAAGCAAAGTAGAAAGCTTATGGGGACCGTTTGGAGAGCAGGCGAACTTTACTTCAAAGAAGCGAGCTTTTAGAGACCGTTTTGTCATAATATTCTCTCAAACATATCTCTGTCCTAACAATGACTTAGTGTAAGTAACGTAACTAAGTGATAATAACATATTCCCTAGTTAGATTTTTAAGAGGAATATCGATTGTCTACTAGTCAACTTTCTTTACTGACTGACCATCAAATTTCTAAAACAGAAAGTTTCATCAGTATGATCAGTAACAGTTGGTCCATAAGGCCGCATTATTTTTTATCAACATGCACTGCATAATAATGGCGTCGACCTTCATTCCCTGTCAGTTAATACTACTAAATTTTGTGATTTTAATATGAGTTGGAATCTTGGGGGAAGATCTAACATAAATAGATGCAAATTTAGCATGTCGAAATATTTTAGGTGCTTTTGCTTTGAGATACCGGTTTCATATTTAGCGCCCTCTCCGCCTCATCAGGACTACACACATTTGATCAGATTTGTACCAGACTGACCTCTACACCTATTTTAATACAAATCTTTATTATAGGCTCCTTTTTACGTCAATATGGGTATGCTAAGACTTAGTCTAATTTTCCATAAGCCACGGCTTGAAGAGCCTCCTTGCCTTCAGTTCCTTTAGCGAATTTAATTTATTTCGGTTTTGGCGCCATTTGGCTGATTTTTGGATAATGTCGTCACCATATTCATAAACCCACGCTTCGTCACCAATTATGTTGCGTTTGATGAATGTAGGGTCCTCAGTTATGTTGTTAAGCATCTGTTTGTTGAACTCTATGTACTCCACTTCGTTTTTGCGAATGTGCTGGTCTTCTGGGACGAGCCTAATACGCTTAATACCCAAAATGATAACCAAAATGTCTTCAGTCTATCCATTAAAGATGATGAGATCCTTTGCTATCTCTTTGATGGCAACTTGACGAAAAGTACTATTTAACTTTTTCATGATTATCGTCATTGACAGCGGTCGAATGACGTCTCGCATGAGGTAAGTTTACGATGATTTCAGAGCCTTCATTTAATTATTTATGCCACTCAAATACACATGTTCGTGACTAAGTAGACTCCACAAAATATTTTTGCGACATTTTCAATGATTCTCTAGCAGTGATTCGATTGGAAATATAATATTTTAAGTAAACGTACTGCTAATTTTTTTATAGTGAGAATTACCAGTCCAACTTTTCGGGTCGTAAACCAACAGCATTGTTCACGGCACTAATTGGCATATGAATTTGAAGCTTCACACGAACTTGAAAAACGTTGTACTCATTTAGGAAAGAAATATGTATCGTTTCGGTTTCGGAGCGCAGTTTAAAGGGGTCAGTCTGAATCAAATTTAAACTTATTGACTCGATTAACTAGTAGATATGATTTCATTACACAAAACTCTGTGACTTCCTGTATATTCAGGAAGGAGATTAACAGTCGAAACATTGAAGATATTGCGATGCTCTCTGTGTCTCTAGTAAATGCGGCACACGATTATTGAAATAGAGCGATGGATTCATAAATAATAGGGGGTGGAGAGACCCTAACCTCAAAAAAAAACTAAACGGTCATGTTATCGCATATAACACTTTTACTCACTCTTCAACTATTCAAATTCAACAGAGACCGAAAAAGAGTGAAAGGACAAAATTGCTTAAAGCATGACTAAGAGTTTAGCGGTATTCTCATGACCAATACATTTTTTTGATAAGAACTACCGCTAAATATGGCTCTGAACTATCTGAAATCTTTACTATAAGGGCAATATTTATCTATACGCCTTTCAAATGATCTCTTCGGCAGGCTAAATATTACCCAGATTGAACTTAATAATGGAGGTAGGGAATCAGATTTAATAGGTTTTTAGTCTGCGAGTGTTCTAAAATCATATCAATCAAAATCAAATGTTTGTATATGAAAGGCGACCGATATATTGAATAAATACTTCGATAAGAAGTGATTTAACGCCACTAACTCTATTTAAATGCACACAAATTTAATTAAGCAAAATATTCAGTACTGACAAACGAGCAGAATTTAATCGCAATTAACAAAGCGAGTGAAAATTGAGAGCAGCAGAGCGTAGATAATAAAGCAGCTAGGGACGCTCAGGGAATACCGGTGCATAGACGGTGTCAATAAAGTGCCATTTACAAATGCATGCAAGTATGCTTGTAAGCAGACTTCAATTAAACAAGCGGGTTCATTTTCAGTTAAAGGTCACACATTGTGGATGAAAGGGGAACACACATACGTGTACGCATATTAGTTTGGCTATATGGATATATGTAAATACCAGTTTATATGTTAGTAGGGACCATCCTACGCTGCAGTGAGCCTTTTCAATTTCGCGCTACAAATGTTGATCTCATTAAAAGGTGCGGGCCGCTTGGCTGCCACATACAGCGTCTATGGACCCTTCTTTACATACATACACATGTATGTACATATGTACCTCTGTAACAAACGTCTGTACATTGCATTTACAGAGGCGCTGAATAGTACGCGTTGCTTTGTAATTTTGCAAGCAAAGTGAATGCACTGTGTTCTGTCATATACTTTTACCACATACTGTGGTTGGTAATGGGAACCATTGAGCGAGCCGTCGTCTGATGTATGAACACGGTGAGGTGATTGCGGTGTCTGATGATGGCTGTCGCTGAAACGAATATGTAAACAAAGAATCCAACAAACGTGCTGGTGTTGTATGGCGACCTGCCATATGTGCAGAGGTGGTTAGGTGTTAATGTTCGGCATTTGGCGTCGTCTTCTGTCGTTAGAACGTTTTATTAATTTCGCTCCTATTCACTTAAGTAATTTCTAGTTGAATGCAGCTTATTCGTGCTGTTTTGGAAAGTGAATGTTTAAAGAGCGAGCACGCTGGTTAAATGTGTGTTTGTTTCGAAGGCAAGAAGTGTAGTTGCTGTGTTGGAAATCAAATAGGAATATCGAAACTTATTTATGTATATGTTTCGAAAAGCGTACGGTCTAAGGATTTCTTTGGAAATAAGTTTGAAGATATTTTGAGCTTTTTATCTTTTTCATGTTAACTAGTTGTGCTTTTGACCCCTTAGGTGGTACTAGTCTAATGTATTAATCTAGTTTAAACTATATCCCCTTGCCGGATAGATGTTTTTCGGCAAGGGTTATTGTGGCCGTTAGCGCTATAACCTCTAAAAATATTTTTCAGATCGCAGTATTGTAGCATATAGCTACTACTATATAAACTGGCAGATCAGCCAGCTTTTTTATACTTAATACTATGCTCATGTGAAGGGTTTACATCTTCGGTCCAGCGGAATTTAAAGTTTTCTCTTATTTTTAATTTTATAATTCTAAAACTGCGACCTCGACAGCCGTCGGCACTATAAATGCGGCTGCATTACCGTTATTAATGTAATATGAAGACGTGTCTGAACAGTGGCCTATATGACACATTGCACTCTATGATACACGCACATAGCTTTCGCTTTTCAATTTAGCACTGTTACGTTTACCCTCACATGATTAGATACATACATACATATAATAGAGTAATAGCTGTTGCTTTTATTGTTGTTAGTCGGTTCACGACAATGGCATTGCTAGTTCGCTTTTAATTAAATTTCTACATTAGATTCTTACGTTCGGCGTCATGATTGACTACAGTCATAGATGTTTGCGTGTAGACCTACTTACTATCTTCATGGTTATTGCCATTCCTGCAGTTGGCGCTGCATTCGTGCGACATCATGCAATCATCGCACGAAATGTCAAATATTTGCATTATAGTCGCCGATTCGCTCCGCATGAGCACTGAGCGGAGTGGAGTGGAGCTGGAACAGTGTGGCAAAAGTGAGTTAGGCTTTCTTTGTTATGCTCTCTTGTCTCGTACTAAATTTATTTGCTGTTAATTAGTTTTTGTAAATATTGTATTTAAATGGAGTGGTGTATATTTTCAATTACATGAGAAGCGATTACACTGAAGTGGCATAATTGTTAAGTACTTCCGTTAATTAAAAGAGGTACCTTAAAGATAAATTAGAGCTAAAAGTTCTGCCAACATTTAAAAACCATTAATCGCATTATAACCAACTTGAACTATTGTTATATGCCCATTCGACTCCCGAATTTGAGAATTTTTCATCAAGATCACACCACATCACAACTAAACCCCCTTAACTTCCTTCGAAACAAATTATCTGAATTTATCTTCTAACAAGAAAAAATGTTAACTTCAGTTGCACCTAAGCAATAATACCTTTCATAAATGCAAAATATTCCTTACAGGAACTTGATTTCTACATGCTTGATGACAACTACATGCTAGTATATGCAGTTATATGCTATAGGGGTCTAATATCAGCCTCGCCCTCTAATAAGTTTAATGTATATATGTATATCTTAAACCACTTAAGCTACAATAACCAAATTCGCCTTGCGCAAATATTATAAGAACATCTACCGACATTGCGAAAATGGATGAAATCGGATGTTAACCCGCCACTCCCCCATATAAAGGTACTGTTAAAAACTACTAAAAGCATGATAAATCAATATCTAAATTCGCCCTAAAAATTAAATTTTAACCTCAAGTTAGTATGACAGGGTTTTAATGGAGCCGGGTTCAACATTTGATGATGGGCATGACACCACCGACTTTTAGGTAAAAGCACATATCTCGAGACCTGCCTGAGTGATTGCATCCAAATTCGGCACATGATAACTGAAATCCGACTACATCCACGCCTACTTCCCATTTAACACAATTTTAAATTCCACTTGATGCTTTCACTTTCCGATGTACAAATCCAGAAGCAATTAATGTAACGAGATAAGACTTTGCAAGAATAATCGCTTTGAAGTATGCCACCTTATCACCAAAAATTATATGAATGAAACCAAAATTGTAAAAGACTCTGAGCACCGAATATGTTGACCCCAGAGCCTATTGTTAACTTTTTACCGAAAATATCGGTCAAGGTGTGAAATATACTATTGAAATTTAGAGAGAAGCCTTTCCAGATAGTAGTATGTCTGTGTGGTACAATTGGGTTGAATCGGGTCAATACTTCCCTTAGATTTTTTGAGCTTCCGGGTACTTTGTACCGCATAAATATATCGGTCTATATGTGAGATAACTTAATAAAATTGAGAGAGCGTGTTTTTTCTAATAACGGTGCAGTTTTTTGTGTCTGTGGCTCTGGAAGCTTATCTCTTTGTCTGCACATGAAGCTCAACGTTACGTAGCTTCGAAAAACAAATTCACTTCACTGTATTTTGGATATTACTTCAGTGAACCGATAAGATCAGCTTAAAACTCCAAGCAAATAGTTATTGTAATGAAAACTATTTAGTCAACAAGAAATTGAATCAGTGTAATTGCAGTTTCTTCTAAATTCTTCGAATACACGTGTACTATCAACACTTAAGGTCTAGATTCCAAATTTACTTAGGATAGAAAACAATAACGAAAAAGTTAATGAAACAGTTTTGGTTATGAAGATACCAAAAGACCTTAGTCTTTTTCGAAAATGACGTCGAGTTGAGGTCGCAAAAGAGATGGTTGACAAAGTAGCTGTAAACCCCAGATTCATCAAACGCATCATTACAGGTAACAATACTTGGATTTATGAATATGACGTTTAAACTGTCGAACAACTTAGCATATGGCGCTCTAAAAATTAGTCGAAAGAGAAAAAAAAAAGAAATTCGCTGAAGACACTGAAAGCACTTACAGCCAAGGCTTAAAACAAGTGTATGGAATTTTCAATTGGATTAAGAGGTGACTGGGCTTATGAGCCTAGTTTCAAGGCGATAGTAAAGAGTTGTATTAAAATATATGAAATGTATTTTATCCATTATTTATCAGTCCACGTATTTATCAAGAAAAGATTTTCAATATGATTGGATTTAAAATCATTCCAATGTGAGTCAACGTCGTTTTTAGATTGAATGATCTTAATAGTTTCTTTACTTGCTATTATACTAATTTAGAGTGAACGTTAGAGCGTGTAAGGAGTCTATAGAGTGCCATTTCCTGCTATACTATTTTGCCAGAGAACTTGAAAAATAGATAACACCAATATAGTACGAACCGCGCTTACATTATGTCTATTTATGACAGCCTTCCTTCTCAAAGAAACAATAATTTATTCTAATATTGAAGCCGCAATCCAATCAATAATAACGATGACTTTTGTATAAACAAAAGAATGTGTAGGATCTGAAAATGCAAAAGGATTATAAGGTATTGGGTGTAGGAAATATGGTGTAACGATTTTCCGGAACTTGTTTTTGGATCACAAGGGTCTGCACACCTGGTATATGAAAGTGTTGCGACCACTATGCAAAACGTTATCATCGAGCTCAGACTCACAAGAATTGTTAATATTTTATTATCCAAAAATATTTTTCAGACAGATCAGAGTTTAATGTTTCGAAATGTTAGTGTTTAAAGGCAAAATTTGTATGTAAGGATTCTAAGAGCCCGTTTTAAGTAAAGAAAATTCTTGAAATTTTACAAAATTGAGTTTAGCAGTGATTCCTTCTAACCACAAATTTTTATTTATTTAAGTTTTAATTTATGAGTTTGCACACTGAATGGTGCGGTTTCACCAATTCGAAACCATTTATTTGTTTCAATTTCGTAAACAGTCAATAAATATTTGTAAGTTCAATGAATTTCTTGCGAATGTTTTCCATGGAGAAAGCAAAAAATAATTACAAATAAACATTCGAGAGGCGTTACGGGTACATACCATAACTTAAGTTAAGGCGTGTATGTGAAATAGAAAAGTATTGCACGGAGATGGAGAACAACAAAGTGGTGTATAAATAAATACCGACCAGTTCTAGATAAGTGCTACCAAATTAGAAAGCGAAAATTGCTAAGTAGTCAATAATGGATTGCACTAGAGGACACACCCAGAACACGCTTGCAACAGATACATATTAGAGTATATACATACATACTTGTATATATATTCATAAGGGTGTATGAGCACTTAATTCTAAGTAAAATGGCTGCGTGGGCCTGCACCGCCGGCCATTCACTAACACAAATACCAACACAGTGGCTGAATAGGTGCGTCCAACTCCCGCCATTGGGCATTATTTTGGCTTTTCCCGCCCTCGATTGTCCATTGTTTGCCTTATTATGGCAGTGTTTATTGTTTTTCGATAATTTGCCACATTCCGGTGTTGTTAACATAAATGAATGCGTCAAATTGCGTAGGATAACGGTATAGAAATTCGGCGCATTCTTATAGCACAAAAGCATTTACACATTTTTTTGTTTGACATATTTATTCAGCAAATTCTATGACGTGTTTATGTTTTTCTAGTATTTTTTTAACGCTCTCTTTCTGGACAGTGCCGGATTCACGTTGACCCCAGCACATTGTAATGTGTAAATATTGTCCATTGCCATGACGCGCCCATAAACGAGCTTGACATTTTGCTATTGTTTTTGCCAGCTTTCTTTTAAGCGTTTTTCAGTTGACCCAACGCCCCTGCGCTGCTCACCCCCAGAGTGTCATTTTTATTTGTTTTGTGTGGTCCGTGCTTTTATGTGCGCGCAATTATTATTTTCACTTTATTTGCTTTTTATGTGTGAGTTTATTTTATGTGCTTTGTTGTGTGCGTAATAAAGGAGCTGGAGAAACAGATTGAAAGCTGCCCATTTGACCCTTGTTTGGCGTGACACTTTGGTGCTAAAAGAATCGCCAACCCACATAAGCACGCCTGAGCTTTTAGCCTGGAATATGGTGTCAACTTTAATTTGAGTTGCAAGCGAAATTTCTGATTATTTTATGTTGTTGGTATTTGCCGATATACTGCTTCATTGCTTTGGTGGTTCCTCATAAATGGAATACGTATTTTATAGCCATTTTATGGCATTTGATAACTTTTTCATTACCAAACTCCACATAACGATGAATGCATATTGATTACAGTATGCGTGCATGTTATTATGTGCAGCAATTTTGTTTTACTGCTGTAGCTGGGGAGGTCGTATAGATCATAAAGGTTATAATAATGGAAGAAAATTCATGAAATACTAGAAAAAAATATCTACAACGAAGAAACAATAGATACTTGAGATATTTATTAAAAATTATTTAAGTATATATACATATATGTATATATTAGGGTGGGTCAAAAAAAATTTAAAAGCTTTTTTTTTGCTTGGAACTCTAAAAAATGGCAGAAATACACTTTTATGGAAGGACGGACAGATAGACAGAAGGACATGGCTAAATTGACTCAGCTCGTCACGCTGATTCTTTAAATATATACTTTATAGGGTCTCTAAAGTTTTCGATAAAAGAGAACACGCTGTTTTGCTAGTACATACTCTTCAACAATTTTGTCAAATTTAATGACAATAAACTCACAATCGAATAAATTTGTTGGTTGTGTTTCCACTTCATAAAGAAAAGTAATTGAAACTGCTGACTAATTAGGTCATATTCTAGTTTTTTCTACGAAAACAAATTGTCAATGATTTGATTGGTTTGAAACTGGATGCCATTGAATTTGACGTGTTGAGAACTTCATGAAGGAACTTTACTAATCAGTGAAGAACTTTTGACATTGTTCCGAGCGTATCCTAAGTTCGCAGAATGTATTGAAAATGTGCAACATTTTTGAAGTACCATACATGTAATAACGGTAGGACATTTGCTTTACAAACCTGAAACGTCTATTGTAATATAATCATAACCGTGAGGTCTCCATCTTTCAACAACCTTTACGACTTCCTAATAAAGACTAATGCTTCATCTTTTCGGCCAGCCTTTATTACTAACTTAAACGCTTTCTTTTGCATGCGAAACTGAGTTCATATCCGTTGGAATATAATTTATTGATACTTTTTCTATAACCCTCCGCTTTACCTTGACAGAACATCTGTCAAACTGTCAAATAATTTTCATGCTTTTAAATGAAATTTCTTTTTCTTGAGACCCTAATAAAGAATCAAGGAATGAGGAATGAATTTTCATTCGTAACTAACCGATATATGTATACAATTCCAACTTATGCGGCTTATCCAACTATATTGAAATGTAAACCCTCTTGAACTAAAACCTTCAACACACATTGCAAAAACTTCGTACTGACAGCAAAACGGGAAATTAAGGTGTTATTTGCGCATCCGTTTTCACACTCCAAGTAAATGCGACTCTAAGTGACGCTCATATCAAAATAGCACTATTCATTGTCACATATGTACATACAATAGCGTTCCATTAGCCACATGTGAATAGTTGGAAATAAACGGTGCTAATCCTACGCCCGTTCGCTTGTCTCCGTCTGACAACATTTATAACTTCCCAACTCGCATATATCATTGGCTTTTATTTTTAGCAGTGACAATTATTGCAGACCAGAGAAAAACATTAAATTTATTAAAGGAGAGAGGTGCATTGGATTTGGATGTATCTTTTAGCTAATAGAGAGTACGAAATGCTAGCAATTCGAAGAAGTGATAAATCACCAGAAAACAAGGAAACTTTTTAGTGTGTTGTAGGATACTTTCATACTACACTTAAGCCATTGCACAGTAGTCACAACTTTATTTGATTCTGTCGTAAACATTTTCGTTTACTATTCAACTCTTTTTTTTCTATTTCTGTTCAAAAAATATGTGAATAGTATATATACTTATATACTTTAGTTTTATGTTAAATGGTATAATAATTGGAAGAAATATTGCGCTAAAAATAATTGTTTCAAGACCTTCCTAAAACACAGTTGTAAGTTTCTATATCCGACATTTTGTTAGGCACAATTGGTTAAAAAATTGGAAACAAATAAAGTTAGGTTTTCATGTTTCCAAAAGTACTCTTATATGATTCAAAATATCTCGAAAATATGATATGGATATGCCGTAAGTTAGACGAAGAAGATGACTAGTATACACATATGTATGTGAGTTGCATCATTGAACAATTCACATTTGCATGGTAATTTATATCAGACCTTTTTCGAAAACGGGTTTTTGGTCACCTTTTATCGATTTCATTCTTGTTAATATAAATATAATGTACTAAATTGAATGTTTTGCATACAATCTGACCTGATATTATTATTGTATATGAAACCATTTCCAGATAAGAACTTTAAGAATCAAGAAGACGTACCTGAAAAAAAAATAAATTTCATTATGATTATTTTTTACATTTGTTTTGCAAAGTAGAGCAATATGTAAGTGGGAAGATAAAAATAAAAATGAGATACATGGAATAAAGATATAGTGGTAGTAATTTTGGTAAAATCAGTTTTTTATTGTCGATACTTGAGGATAATATGATAATATAAACATGAAGTGACATTTAACGTGCAACGTTTTTACCATAAAGAACAAGGCTAATGATCGCAATAATGTATATAATGACAACAGATGCAATTTCCCATATTTCGCAAATATTTCACTACATGGATATGATATGACACCTGAAATTCGCGCTTTGATCCCGGCAAACCTTATTTTGAGGAGTTCTGAGCGTATGCGAATATTCCGCAATGGGCTGAGTATAGTCAACGTAACCCATGTTATTTCAATTTAGTTTAATTTCAAAGTACACAAGTGACTAAAACGAAATCCAGCGTTGGTTGAACTTCCCGCAATATCCTTATAGTATTAGAAATATAAGATCCAGTAAAAACTACAAATATCGATGGTACATATCCGAGTTAAGAATTTGTTCACAGGATAGCAGCTCATGAGCAGCATAACCTTTCTGGCCGTCAATACTGGTCTCGCCACCGTTTATGTCGGCAGACGCGATTCGAAGCGGCCATTAGTCACAACAACTGTTTTCGATTGACCATTAACATTAACAACAATCAATCTTCGTTTTTGTTCCGATTCAGCAATGATTCACAGCTTTTTGGTCAAAGAGAATTTTAGAGTTAACTCGTGAGCCAACCATACATCGGACTACATTTTGTATCCAAGTTTATTTAAATGGTTCCAAACGGTTTTTTGTGAAATTTTTAGTTCCTAAGTAACCAGTAAGGTAAGACTCTATAATTTGGAAAATTTAGACAAAGTAATGATACTTTCGACAACAAGCAAAATCTACAAGAACGGAACCGTGGAAACTGAAATTGCAAATGGTTAGCTAGAACAGTTTCAGGATCATAAACATTGTGGGCAAAAAATAGTAAGACGTTTTAATTTAATAGCCTTGACAGACGACAGCGTTAATCCGGATTAACTGCGAACTTAATCAGATCCAAAATTGTAACTTTATAATATTTTCAATGAAAATGGATAGAAGATAAACGTTGCGGTTGTTAACCGACCAATTTTTACAAAACAATTTTTATTACAAAAACAAATCAATTCGCTATCTTAAAAACTGCATCATAACTTAATATCATAACATAAAAATGATGTTATGATTCTTTTATTATTGAAAATTTGAAAAAAAGCTGTCAGTGTTGCTAAGGTGATACCAAGATCACTTATTTATTTAGAAAAACAACGACGCATTAACATCTGTGAAACAATGCTTTTCGACTATCAGCATGACATGAAAGGTATTTTTACTGGCGACCCGGAAACAGACGATCAGTCGGCCGAATATCGTGGCAAAGTATGGTATGGCAATCGTAGTGTGGCTCACTCCTAATTCCTTCCGACTGGCCAAACACTCAACAAGGCATACTATTTGAGAATTATGCGTCATTTGCGCGAAGAGGCAGGATTCTTCGATTTTTTTACCATGATAATGCATCTTCGCATTCTGCATTGATTCTTCGTGAGTTTTCCGCCAAATTTTCAACCAATATCGTGCCACAACCACCGCAACCGTCTCCGGAGAAACCGTTTTAAGTCATTTGGTGACATTGAACGTGAATCGTTAGGCGCATTGCAGGCTGTCTCGGAAACTGACTTTAACAACTACTTCGAGGATTGGAAAAACCCTTAGTACAAGTGTATTTTGGCCAAGTGGGATTTTGAAAAATGAATTGAGAATATTAAAATTATGAACAAACTCTTACTATTTTTTGTACATATGTATATTTCAAGCTGGAGTCTATCTTTGACGCGTGCTCAAGCAATACTGAGTCATGCAATCACAAAACTGGCAGAGAAGTTTTTGTTGTTAAAACCTTATTTTTCAAAAATCTTATGTCGTGAAAGATTGCACTTATGCATAGGCTAGCTGAGAGCTTCTTAATACACCTCTGAACTTAGTCTGCTTATATTGAAGTACAAGCATTTTTCACAAAAGAAAGCTGAGCAAGGATTGAAAGTTGATGGCTTGCCATCTGAATACAGATGAGATACAAAACACAAGTCTTTGAGATACAATTCTTAAAGACTTAGATTAGAAGGATTTGTTTTCGATTACAATTATTGGCGAAATTTTCATTTTTTTCCTTCGTCCAAGTTCAAAGATAAGGTTTTAACCAAAACTTGTATTTTTTCACTTTAGATGATCCTGTAAGGAATTATTCCGCCAACGCGAGGGGTCACCGGAAATGGTGTCGCAAAGGCCGAGTTTAAAATATTTTGTTCCAAAAATTCCAGATTTCAGCGTATGTTTGTAACAATAAGAAACTCTAATAAAATATTTAATTTTTTATATGAGAAAGAAATTATTAAAAAAATACCTCATTTTATCCGAGGAAACCCTTGTGGAAAGAAAAAATAGCTTAAGCAATATTAAATTCATTTAATGTTTGTAAGCAAGTAAGCAATTTAAAGCTGTTAAACTAAAGAAATCTAGGACAGTAATTATGTACTTGATATGCAATATTAATTTTCTATATTGCTCCTCCATGGCTGCATAACCACAAAAGTAGGTTAGTTTTCCGAACGATTATCATTTAAAATGCACGAAGTGTTGACATGAAGAAAACATACTCGTAAAATTGAAAATAATATTAATCACCTCGCTTCTGACGCAAAAATACATATCTACATATAGAAGGTGACACCTTTTGCGGTGTTTCGGGCTGCGTGCCACAACGCTGTATGACACAGAGGCATACACACTCAGCATATCATCGACCACGAATGTCAGGATGAGCCATTCAAATGTAAATAAGAATGACAACAATCGCGGTAAACGGTATGCTTTACACAATTATTTAATGTTTTCACTGTCTGCTGATTTGCATAATAACAACAATGGCGGTGTTTGTGTGTGTGGTGGTGTGAGTGTGCGTTGAAAGGTGGAGGTGGGTAAAAGTAAATATTTTCACTTGTATTTTAATTTGTGTGATTTTACTTGCCATTTCGCGCTGACCGCCAACAATGAGGCATTTAAATTATGAAAAAATAATAACAATAAAAACAACAATGAAGCTTAACAAATGAAATGCATAGTTTATAAGCATAAATGACAGTGTGGCATGCGGCGCATATTTAAATATAACAGCAAGTAGAAGAGTATGCTTGCAAGTAAGTGTAGGTATGTATGTATATATAGTGTATATATGTATGTATGAAAAAAATATTATTTTATGTATCTACTAGTTGTTATGACACATTGAATTAGCGTGTTAAAGCCGCCGAGTTACCGCGACGTGCCACAAACTATGCACATAAGAGCCATCCGTGACACACCATAACCGCATTAGCGTTGCACGCGAAATATGTGTCCGCTTGCCATGCAACAGCGCCAGACTGTCTTGGCGTGCGTGTTGCAGCTTTGACTATTTGCATTTAGAAGCAGCCTTTCTTGATTTTTTATGCCGCAGCAACATACACACGCACACATATATACACATATATACATTTGTACGCAGCTAAGTAGTTGCATTTTGTACGCTGTTGGCAGCAGCACATGTGGCAAGTGTCCAACAATTTGTTCACCTATGTTTGCCATTTCAGCGATTTAGCATGGCACACAAGTTGCCTCATACGCCACTGACAGCCGAAGAATAAACGCAAATCGCAGCACGAAATAGATTGCGGATTTATGTTGTTGTTGTGGTGGTCCAAGTACATGCATACTTGCAACACGTGCGCCTTATGCGGCGCATCACCATTGTACCATACATGAAAAACGCATTTAATTGCATATATGTTGCATGCAACAGTTGCATGTGCCCATTAAATGCAGTAAAAAAAGTTGCCCAGCTGCAAGCAAATGAAGATGCAACCTCTGCGCGTAGGCTGCCACACTCATGCGTTTTCGCTTCCGCCTCATTTAATTGTGCGAAAAATCCAATTAAAGCACGCATAAGTGAAACCGTTAATATGCAAAAATGAAAATGCATTCGAGTTGATTGAAATTGTGGTTGAAAGCATAAAGATAAATTCACCGAAATTAATTACGCTTTTCCCTTTATTGCAGTCGCCTACTTGTCATTTTGCCACTTTCGTACGTTTCTTGGCAGCGCTTCAAGCGTGTAAATTGTTATTGTTGAGTTGCAAATGCGAAGGAGAAAACAAATTGCCACGCTGCAGTATAAATGCGTTTTAAATTGGCAAGGCAACACTGACTCCGCGAACAGAGTGCCCACAAGGCGGTGAAATTAATTGCTGTCAAATATATCACAATACACTTTTTGTAACGCGTTAGTTTTTTCCAAATTTGACAATTTGAGAAATTCTTCTTCTTCGCTGGCGTGGACACCGCTTACGCGGTTATGTCAGTCGCCCTTCCTTTTCACTGTTCGGCGCCAATTTTATACATTAGACATTGAAAAATTGAACAATTTTAACGAAAAAATTACCGATAAATGACTGAACCATTGCAACAACTCAAAATTATGGGATTAAATATACCAGTGCGATTGCTAAGTTACTGACTTTAAATCCACGCCATTAGTTCTGCTTTCTCCAAGTTCGACAAAGAAGCGATGAAAATGGGTCTGATAGTGATCGTGGGCAAGACGAAATATCTCCTGTCATCAAACAAACAGTCGTCGCACTCGCGTCTTGGCTCCCACGTCACTATTGACGAAGTTACAGATAATTTCGTCTATCTTGGAACCACTATTACCAGCAACAACAATGTCAGCCTTCAAACCCAATGCAGAATAACTCTTAGCAACGGCTGCTACTTCGGACTGAGTAGGCAATTGAGAAGTAAAGTCCTCTCTCGACAAATAAAGACCAAACTCCATAAGTCACTCATTATTTCCGTCCTGCTATAGGATGCAGAGGCTTGGAAAATGACAACATCTGACGAGTCGGTGTTAGGAGTTTTTGAAAAAAAGGTTCTGCGGAAAATATATGGTCCTTTATGCATTGGCAACGGCGAATACCGCCGTCGAAGGAACGATGAACTGTGTGGGATATACGACGGCATTGACATAATTCAGCGAATTAAGGGACAGTGGCTACGATAGCTAGGTCATGTCGTCTAAATGGACTAAAACACTCTAGCTCTAAAACTATTCGACTATTCGGGTACTGCCCCTAGGGGGAAGCAGAGGAATAAGAAGACCTCCACTCCGTTGGAAGGAGCAGGTGGAGAAGGACCTGGCTTCGCTTGGAATCTTCATTTGGCGCCAAATAGCGGAGCTGATTTTTTACAGTGCGCACCGAAGTTCCTGTAGAGCAGATTATCGAGGAAAACCTGAGTGAATCCATCTGCCCTCGCAACCGTAACAATGGGGGCTGTGCCGGTCAACTTTATGGAAGAATTTGCGGAAGGAACTTGGATTACGGGCTTAGAAAATAAAGCTCGTGCAAGAATTGAAGCCGAACGACCATACAGCATGTCGCACGTTCCGTGAGTATGTGCAAAACTAGATGTTCAACAATTTAGATTTTTACCAGGAAATTTTGTTCAGATATGAAGCTCACTTTTGGTAGAATGGCTACATTGTCGAATTTGGAGTGATGATAATTTAACAGACATGGCTGAGACGACTTTACATCCTCCAAAGATCATTGTTTGTTGTGCTCTATGGTTAGAGGGAATCATTGGTTCATATTTCGTCAAAAATTAAATCGGACATATTATTACAGTCTATGGGGAACGCTACAGGTCCATGACTTGAATTGGAGGATGTTGTTGTAGACAACCTTTGGTTCCAACGGGATGTCCAGTACATGCTTTACAGTCAACGATATAATCAGTTTATTAAGGGAACTTCTGGTGAGCGCATTATTTGGCGTAGTGCCCCTATGGCCTGGCCTCTAAGATCGTGCGAATTAACAGCTCTGGACGAGTACTATCAACTCCCGATTTGAAAAGTGCAGTATAAAAATTTAAGTGCTGAAGCGTTTTTATTTGGCTTTTACTTGAAACTAACTTGGCAATTCATATTTTTTCTTGTAATTAAAAACAGAGAATTTGAGTTTTATTGATAAAATTACATTTGGAATATTACTGCAAAAACTAAAATCATTATAATTAACTGGAAACCGCAAAAATTTATCTTAAAGATAAAAATTGTAGGAAACATTACATCAAAACAAAAACACTGTCTGTACTACTCTCTTCAGTCCAGACATTTCACTTTCCTCTAGTACTCATCCATAACTAATCGGACAACATACAAGAAGTACGGACGTCCCTGCGCTCTGCTACTTCAGCTCTGCAATTAAAAGTAGACAAGCAAAATGAAAAAGACGATATTAATTTGCGCACATCTCATTTAAATTCCTTCTCCGTCGATTAAATCTTCAAAGTTGACAAATCGATTGAGTTGTCATCTAATGGGTTGACTATGTATGAATGCGTTCGATTGCATTCATTGTTGTTGGTTGAGCAGCATAATTGTCATGTCAGCTCAATTGAATTAGAATTTAAAATTTATTGTCTTTTGTCAAGATGTGTGTGTGTGCGTTTATTAATATTAAATGAAGAATAAGTAACTGTAATAACTAAGAGACTGCAGACCTTGCCAGCTTTGGCATCTGAGGGTGAAAGACAAATGAGCAACCAGTTCATTTCACATGTTTAGGACATTTATATAGGAGGGCAAACTCAATTATTATACTTGCATATTTCCATTAAAAAATTGAAAGTCGGATCGGTTTAAATGGATCATTCTCATTGCATCGTCCATTTTTAAAGCAACAATAGAAACTCTCAAGGTTTTGGCAAGTCTAATCTAAACCTTATTGGAATTGGCTTTCTATTCCTAAGCTCCATTCAAATGTTTTTTAACCGGTGTTGCAACATGACAACAATGCTGCCAGGATTGAGAATAATTGACTCGTGTCTGGTCGTAAATCCCGGTTGTTTTCGGCAATGGATAGCTTCAATTTGATGAGTTGTTTTGGGTAGAGTTTCCCGTTAATGATTTCACTCAGTTTCAGAAGCTTATAACAGAGCACGCCCATGTGACCCCACCAAATAGTACAAAGTGTTACCTTGGCGTCATGAATATTCAACTTTGAGGTTGCATCAGTAGGAAAGGTTTCACAAATAATTTTTTGCATTTAGGATTGTCGTAATATAACCATTTTTTAACAGTGTGACTGTTCCCATGTAAAAATCATTTCTTTGGGCAGCGTTCAAGCAGCAGTTCTGACATACAAAGTCAACTTTCGACATTTTATAGCTTCAATTCTTATTACAGCCAAATCCCATGCTTAACTTGTAGAATGTATTCGATTGCCTTGAATCGTTTTGAAATGGCTACTTGAGTGACTCACAAAGCTTCTGCGAACACTTCTCGTATTTGGCAATAAACTTGACAGATAAATGCTTCCAATTTTTCATCTTCAAACTTTTTTGACCGCGCATAATGTCCTGTCTTCCAAGCCAAATTAACAACTTTTAAATCATCCAAACCTTTTGGTACATTCGCTCAGCTAGAGCATGTTCGTCATAAACTTCCACCAAAATATGCCGGCTTTCAGCTGAGATTTTCTTCGTATTAAAGTAATGCAGAAGAGCTTCATGCCAAAACACTTATTCAGGGGCAAAGCTCGACATATTTTTTGTGAAAAAAATATTGTGTTTTACACTTCAAACTTATGCCTTACACTGAAAAGAACACACAAGGTAACTAGCATTCCAACGCATGTTAAGAATGTTGGAGCAAAGGAATAATAATCAAGTTACGGCATTTCTTGGTAAACTGAACGAATATAGTTAAGGACCCAGTATACTGAAATTCTAAACTAAAACTAAAATCTTTTCTTAAATGCCTAACTCTTGCCAAACAATGTGGAAAAAGTTCAGAAGATGCAGCTCGGCGAACCTAGCGAAGGGGTTAGGAGTAATATTTATTTGCCACCTTAGCAAATTTTTCAGGGGCTAATTATATACCTGTATATCTAAGAGTTTTGGGAATTACAAGTTCATAGCTGTCCAAGTGAGATCCTGCATTAATTTTGGTGCGAGGATCTGCGCTACGACCTAACCTAATTTGGATCTGTCGCTCATGTTATGGTGATGAAATAGTGATATAATGTTGTAAATATTTAATTTTTAAGATAAATAGTGGATAAATACGACTTCTTTTTGGCCAATATAACGTCCAATCATATTAAAAATTAATTATTTTCTTCAAGAGTTAGTGTCCTTGGAACATTAATATTATCTTTGCAAATTTGAATTCAGGAGCTATGTTATTTTATGCACAAAAATCTTGTAGCAAGCGTGGCAGTCACCATTTTCTTTCCATTAAACTTTTGCAATTTTTCATATGGACCTACAAACGCGTACATATATAAAACTATGTACATATACATACATATATGTGAAAGTGCAACAAAGCCATCCCGCCATTTTTCCACTCACTTTATTTTCCATTAAAAAGTTTTAGCACTTGATTTATGTACATACACACATATGTATATGTATATGTAAGCAAGTGCGTGGCATGACAATGGGAATTCTTTTGCTTTACCAAAGTGCTCGTAATACATACATACATCTTGACACAGAGGCAACTGTGCACTAAATTATCGAATCCGAACGCTTTCGCTTCTTATTTACTATTTGCTTTGTCATTTATTTATAGCAACTAAATATAACAATTTCGCTCGCAACTTATAAATTTCTTATTATTTTGGACGAAAGTTCATGTTTGGGTAGCAACTTTTTCGATAGTATGGCGCCCATGGTTCAGGGTCCATATGCGCTATTTTATGTATAATATATTCCACACGTGCTCAAATAAACGTCAACTCATAGATTCAGATTTAGCCCAGCAAATTAATTAAAATCAATGGCATGTGTTTGTAGATAAGCAAATCTAGTCATAGCTTCTTAGCACATTCATTAACATTTTCGGAGGCTGAGTTGAGTTGAATTGACTTAAATTGAGTGACAGTTGATTGATAACCTTGACAGAAGCACATGAAATTAGTTCAAATTAAATTGGCTTCATTATAGCTCATACAAATGTATGTTTGTAAATCTCATGATATTTTTACGTCTTTACAATGGGCTCATCTTTCGGCTTGCTCATCTCTTGTACTCTTATTTAAAAATGTACCAGTATCTCCAGTTGAAATCATATGTGAATAATTAAATTTGCTTCGGTTGACGAGTCAATAGGCGCGCACTCAAGCAATTGGCTCGGCTCATCGCACAGAAATTGCTGATAATACAATAAAAATTCAATAAGCGGTATATTCACACATACAAACATGTTTTAAAATACATACACACATACATATATAGTACACGTTTCATACAATATGATCAACAACATGTATGCAAGAGTAACATGGAGCATAATTTAATTAATCTATTTTAATTTATTTCATTTTTAATATTTTTTTTAATTGAGTGCAAAGTTTGTGTAAAAGATTGAATTCGATTATTTTTATAAGCGTGTTTATGACAAACACACGATTTTTTGTTGTATGGTACTATAATATAGTAAAATAGCCCTTATCTCTGTAAAATTAATAAATATGAGACGCATAAATGTGTACACATATGCATTGGGGTGCGTAAATAACATAATATTTTCTTTTCGTTTGGTACTCTGAAAAATAGATTCTTAGATATCTCTAAAAAAAATTTCTCAAAGTTCTTATGAGCTCTTAATTGTAGCAGAAAGATCCTGCGGCTTATGGTTTTCTATATTTTTGTAGTTGGCAACAAGAAAAAAGTAGAAAACCGTAAGGACCGATACAATTAAGGGTTGATGCTTGGTGAGACCTTTTAAAAGGGTTTTAAGAACATATCTTTCAGAGTACCAAAAAAACCAAAAAACAAAAAGCAAATAGGTTTTTGACTCACAGAGTTAAGCTTAAGTTATCAAAACGTGAATCCGTAAATTTTTAATACTTAGTCGAGCTTGCTTCTCATGTCGAAAATTCATTTTTATTTTTCGCGATTTTCTTGGGTATTTTCTATTAAATAATTTTATTTATAAGGTATTTATAAAATAATTTTCGAAATTTTCAAAAACTTTACAGGGAGTAGATCTTACTAATGGGATTTACATAATGCCTCTGGCCAAATCCGTAAATTATAGTATATAGTACATGTACAGGTTGGACAGGGCAGGGTTGTTATGGAATTAAAAATAACTCCATAGGTCCCGCAATCACCAGACATTAAATAGCGCATAGAATTGTATTGAAGAAATCGTATATGATGGGAAATGGGGTAGAACTGCAATTTCCCAAAGATCTTCATGAAATTTCGCAGTTGAAAAATTAATATAATTTATTAGAACTTTGGAAGTTTTATTATAAACAGCTATTTAAGTAGATGCTATAAGATTTTAGGTATTAGCAACCTCATATTGCAGGTCACAAGCAGACTCAGCATTATGGGAAGATTCTGGGATTCGCATTTTCCATCTGATGTCAATATGCAAACGAAGATACCTGTATTATATTTCACTCTACTTTATGAGACTAAATACCCTCAACAAGTATAAAATTTAATTTTTTTACGGGCCAATATAAAAAATAATGAATTTTTGTAAATTTTTCCACTTTTGTAGCAAAAAAAAATTATGTAAAAAATCCGAATATAAGATTTTAGGTACATTTAGAGTACAAGAGTAGAAATAAAGTGCATTATTGATAAGAAGGAACCAAAATTATGGCATTAAATTCGAACTCGTCCTATGGTCATAAGCCATTTAAGTGAGTAGCTTTCCTTCAGGCTCCGCGCGAGACATTTTTTTAAACAGATTTTTATTTAAAGAACTTTTTGTACATTGTACGAATAATTCATTTGAAAAATTCACTCACTCGTCACGTAAAGAAAATTACTCATATATAATAATAAAAGAAGTCGAAGTTTGCATACAAAATTTTGGGAACATTTTTGTCAATAGTTTTACTAACAATTTTTATAAGTTTTTCTAACAATTTTTGTTATAAAAAGACATTAAATTTTTGCGTCGTCTTTTTTCCTTCTAAAACCAACTCAAAATTCTGCTCTCTATGATGGCGTGCAGCACCGAATAAATTAATATACACAAAAATTTGCTGCAAATGTGGCTTGTGGCGCAGAGCCAGCCAACCACTTACAATTACTCTGAACTGAAACGGAATTTTGATTAGAATTTCAAAAAAAAAAAAATGAGGAAATGAAAATAAAAACTTTACAATACAATCAGAAACGTAGAGTTTTGTGGGTTGGCAAGCAAAACTACGCAGCAATTCATGAAGAGTTACTCACGGCGAGTTCGCTTCGAATACTACCAACTACTAAAGTAAATTGGTAACATATACAAATGATGTTGCAAGAGAATCAGACTGGCTTATAGCACACTTTGGGTAATTATTCGGAATGAATTTTTTTTTAGAAGGTGTTAAGTAATGAAATAAAAAAAATTTAGTTGAAGAGGAAATCAATGGTATTTTTTATTGAGTTAGCAAAAATATACCTATAGTTCCCCATACTACCAGAATGAGCTTCTTATTGTCGTTAAATAATAGGCAAACGGTTAATTGAATTTTTCAAAATAGAATTATAGTTTCAAGAATTATTATTTTGAAGCATTACTCTATTTTATTTTTTTGTAATACACTAAAAATTATGATAAATACTTTCACTCATTTTTTTTGGTATCGAAATGGAATTGAGGACCAAAATACATACAAATATGTATAATATATTTTCAAATGCCCAATTTCTTATAAATTTTTTTCCGTCAGCTAAGCTCATAAGCTAACATATTTTATCCACAGAAGTCAGCATGCAGCATACCAGTTAGCTTAAAACCCAATAAATCTCGGTTATAATCCTAACGCTAGTAACAGTAATAAACTTACTTACAAATAACGTGAAATATATTTATATATAGCACACGGGAGTATGAATTTAAACCTTTAACCTGCTGTTTCGTTTTTACAGCTCCCGAATATAAATAAAAATTAAAAGTTCGATAAGTCGGCTTTTAAAAAGAGATTTAAAGGGTCTGTTGAACGCTAATATGTAACTAAATATATTTAAATTTTCTGCTTAACCACATTAGCTGTACACAAAAATATTATTTAGTGAACTACAGCCAATTTGTTGTACAGTTTTTGTCATAATCCTAATATTATTCCATATTTAGTGATATCGACTAAGGCTCTTTTTCCTTTATTGCAGCTCCAATATCTTATGCACACGGCATGTGGCCCGTTATGATTTATTATACACCACAAGCGGCGTGCTAGAAGCCTGCCAATGCTTTATGATTCCAAAACTGAAAATTATGGGCATAAATTCAATTTTCAGTTACAATTGATTTACTTGAACGATAAATATACATACATACTTGTATATTATATGCTGCAGAGTAATAGAGATTTGTTGGCAGCTTTATAGAAATGATTTTAAATAACTGTGAATGATTAACGGGTATATTTTTCTTAAAAAAAAAACGAAAAATTCTGGTGGAACTTGTATTTTGATAACCAAGCTTGGCTGGGTACCCAGATTGGGGTGCTTGCGTACTTAAAGTAAGAAAATTAATGAAAATATAAGTTTAAGAGTTCGCTGAAGTCGAATTGCAGCGTCTGTTCACCAGAGGTGAGGCTGCGAGCGGACGTCGGTTTTGAAATAAGCGGCTCGCTATATTAATGTGCAAAAGACTTGTAACTACTCGTTAAGCGAGATTGTGCGCTGGGTCCGTCCAAGAAACGCGGTGTACTGAACATGGACAGAGGCGAAAAGGTCTTTGCGCAATTACTATAGCAGCCTTATACGGGAGCGCAAATTCGGTGTGGGATTCTTGGTGAGAGAGAGATTCCGTCGCCGAATCCTGGCATTCACCTCGTTCATCCACAGCCGCAGTCAGCATCAGAGCATAATCTTTCAACCTAACATTGATTTGCGCCTACGTCCCGACGTAAGAAAAGGACGATATTACCAAAGATGCCTTTTATGAGCGGCTTAAGATAACCGCCACCGCCACGATGTAAAAATTATGCTAGGCTATTTCCAGGGTGGGCGAAGAAGTCATCTTTGGTACAACCGTTGGAAAAGTCATCCTCCATGCCGAAACCTCTTCAAATGGGCTCAGGCTAGTCGACTTCGCAGGGGTCCGAAATATGGTTGTCTGTAATACTAGATTCCAGCACAAGACAATTTATCAAGCTACCTGGCTGTCTCCGGATCAAAAAGCTACCAACCAGATCGATCATGTTGTGATAGACGGAAGACGGAAGACAGTGTTTTATACGTGCATATGCTCCGAGGTTCTAACATCGACTCGGACCACTATCTTTTTGCAGCGAAGATACATGCCAGCCTCTGTATGGCAAAACATGACCGTCAACAAACACAGAGAAGGTTTGAGAAGCTACCATCACAAGAGACAGTCGAACGATTTTCTGCTCGACTTGCACTTCTGCTCTCTGAGAGCACTCATCAGCAACTCGGTATAAGGCAGCAACAACCGAAACCATTGGTTTCGTAAAAGTCGAAAGAACAGCTGGATGAGGACTGTCGTGTTGCGTACAGAGAAAGCGGACAACCATAATACAAACTGGGTGGAATAGATACCGAAAGTTGAACAGGGAAGCGGAAGGTTTCAAGAAAGGTGAATACTCTTGCAGGACTCAAATTGGTAATCTAGTAACTGATGCTCAGAGCATACTGAAGTTATGGAGGGTATTTTTTCCAGCATGTTCACCGGCAATGAAAGTGTAACATCTGGAGATGGCGAGCTGACAAGGTGCATGCATCAGCTTCTTTGCATATATCAGCTTGCTAGCGGTGTACCAGTATTCTGCAGAAATTTTCTTAAAAAATTTTCAGTTCCTCCTACCTGTAATATATTGCTCATATCGAGCTATCACACTATCGTGAAAACCCGGTTTAATTTTAATTTTTATTTGTTTACATCTCCGTTAGTTTACGGTGTTTTAAGCATTCCGACAGAGATAAAGTGATGTGTAAGAATGCACACCATTAATCGTGTGCCACAGACAAGCAACTACAACAACAAAAGGCTTAAATATTATGTGTGTACACAATTCTTTTAAGTAAACAAAGGTATGAAATATTGCCGAGTGTAAAAACCCCCAAAGGCCATAAAGCGCTGGATAAAAGCTGGACATGCACAAATAAGAGCAAAATGCGTAAAGAGTGCGAAATGCACAGTAAAAAAGTGGGCAGCGCTGGGAACGCACCACTCACGTAGTACCTGCAACAATTGTCACGTTGCAGCTGCAGCAGCAAAATAAACTGCAACAAGACTGGCGAAAAAATGCTGTTGCTTGTTTACCGGCCGCCTGGCTGGATGTGGTAAAAGCACAAATGTGCAGAGGTGATCAACTGAAAGTGTCCAGATGCGTGGCGTACATATTTATACAAGTATAGTCAGCTGAGCAAAGAATTTTGCAATGCGCGATGCAAGCTTGTACAAGTAAAAATAATTTCTTTATTGGAGAAAAATACACTGAACCGAAAGGCTGATAGCTCTCAACGCGGCACTTTAGTTGGTGTAACTTTGCAAGTTCTTTCTTGTAATGCAGAAACAAATTTGAGCAGGCTTTACCATAGCCAGACCATTTAATAATACTTCAAATTATGGTATTATCTTTTTTAAGATCAGGATCTCAATGTGACATTGATTTGAAGGTGTGAATCAGAGCAGAACTGAACTTTTATTTATATATATAGATGGTATACCTATGTAGTTTAACCTATCTAAATATTCTTTAAAGGCTTAATGAACAGCGCTGAAGCATGCGAATCCTTTTCAAGTACACAGTGATCCAGTCTGACAGGCTTCAATTCAATTCTCATGTCGCTTATTAACTGTAGATGGATCGATTATCATAAGATCTCTATATTCATTCAATACATTTTCCAGTTTTATATAATTTTAACTTTATTATAACGAAATTTACAGCTTTAGAATAATCCCTAATTCAGTTTCCATAGTCACGGAGTGAAAAGCGAACTGTTGCTTCAACCACACTGTGCATACCACTTCCATGTAAATATGTATATATATGTAGTCTGTGAGCTTGTAAGTGATCATGTAAATATCCAATAATATAGCAGGTTGCATGTTAGGGCACAGCATGCGGTCGCACATTTTTTATGCTTGCTGAAATGTAATGTTGCAAGTGTGGCAACCTGCTGTGCGAGCGAAGTGGAAGAGTTTCTGGATATGCTATGCAGCATTTGAAAGTACTAGCAGTATATACATATGTAATGTTATAATATGTACATAGATAAATCAGAGTATTTGTAGAAATTATTTCCATTGGCAAGTTTTGTAGGCATTTCGGGAGATTAGAGAGATGCAGTGTCAAATGAAATTACTTTCAGAAAAAGATTTTGGCAAATTTTGAACTATTCACTGAATATTGATTTCAATGATGGTATTATGGCTGAGCTTAGATGTCCAATGGTTAAAGCCTTGGTGAACTGTTGACGGTCTAAATACTTATATTAGCTGTTAATATCCAATAAGCAGCCTCTAACCAAGAGCGACAGAAAAACAGGGTTCGGCTTAAAAGATCTGAAACATGTTATAAATCTCTGGTGACGAAGTGAATAGATGCCGCCTAGAAACATGCATCCAAAATCCTTAAGAGGCTACCTAGAGATATAATGAGAGTAACGCTACATATGAGAGGGAGACTACACAGCAGCATGGATTTCTACAAATGAAAGCCGTTAGGCAAAAAATCCCAAATTGCGAACAAACCGAACAGTTGGTAGACAGTAAATGATCTGAGAGAAGTAGATTGAATGTGAATAACAAATCAGCAGACCCCAGCCAGGAGCATAGCATCGACGGAAAACTAAGAAATCTACGAAATAGGACTTTTCATTTGGAAACGTTGAATTTGAGATGATGGCTCTGCTACTCTTTTAACTTAGTATGCAAGAGCGAAATCTGCCAGAAATAGCTTTCATGGTAATGACCATGGCAGAACTATATATAGGTTCGATCTTACTTCGCCATTAGGTCAGCGTTACAAGCGTTAATGTTTTAAATACTTACTAGTGCAATGGTTTAGGTTCCAAGCACGAATTCCCATAAATTAAACAACGTTTGGGCTTCCTGTCATGCCAATATAATTGTAAAAACTGAGGATTAAACTATACGATCATGCGGAGGTAGCTACTTGAAGTGCCCCCTTACAACATGAATAACAACAAACGAGAACAAAACCGACCATTACAAACGGACAAAAAAGTATTGAAGAAACAGCGTCTGACCCCTTTAAGCAAAGCCAAATGAGACCCAGAAATACTTTCAGCATACAGACCACTGAAAAGCTACTACAAACAATGCTGGAGGTCTATCAGAGCGACAACGTGGCTTTAGACCAGGCAGTTTCATTATCTGAGCAGTTGAAAAAGACGTGCGTAGCTTGAATGAAAAACAGTTTCTCTAGGCCAATCATCCTAATCGATTCGGTGCCGTTCGTTGAAACTTAGACTAACGGATGGGACGACTTGGCGCATTTTACGTAAAGATCTTCAAAGCGTACAAAATATAGCTTGTGCAAGAACTGATGCCGCTTGACCTTCTAAAGGCTCTTGAAAGTTCCTAGAAGATCCGACGTTTTCGAGACAAATTTGCTTCAGCGGTGACGCCCATTCTGGCTTAATGACAGAGCAACTTCCAGCTTAAATAAAGAGCAACCTAAAGAGATTCAAGAGTTGCCAAACAACGGTGGGGTAAGGTTTGTGGGCCGATGGAATCATCTGCTCATATTTCTTCAAAACTGATGCCGGTGAGAACGCAATCGTCAAAGACAACTGTTATCCAGTCATGATAACCGGTTATTTGATGCCTGAAATCGAAGCTCGCGATCACGGCGTTATGTGGTTTCAACAAGATGGCGCCACTTACCACACCTCGTATTAATCAATGGATTTATTGAGAAAACACTTCGGTGAGCAGATAAACTCACATTTTGGCCGGTCGATTGACCACTAAGATCGTTTGATATAACACCGTCAGACTTTTTCCTATGGGGATATGTAAAGTCTAAAGTCTATGAGGATAATCCCGCTTCGAATCAGGTCTTAGAGCAAACATCGCATATCATTCGCTAGTTACCCGTCAAATGCTCGAAGAAATCATCAAAATTTCAACAAAATGAATCCCAAAGAATCTTCTTTCGAATGATATTAGACATTCCCCAATAGATTTGTTTATGTTTTTAGAAAGTTAGGGAACCTCAAAATTTATCACCCTTTAATTAAAAATGCACCTGTAAAGGGTATTATAGCGATTGTACATTAACGTTTTTACTTGCACTGAAATCATAACAACATAATCTTTTACAATTCTTAAATTTGTTCAATTGACATTTCTCAATAAGTTTGTCCGCCTCCTATTGTCAATGAGTAATGCCACGGACTTATAATTGACGATTAAAATTCGACCAAGTTTTTTCATAATATTTTTTTTGTTTTCCAATGAACGAGCCTAATGACAATTTAATACAAGAAAAGTAAACTGATTTATATTTTACTAAGCCGAAGTGCGCAACAATACCACAACAGATATGAATTTATTTTTGCGCCACTCTAGGAAAATTCGTTCAATGACTAATGCCCATTATAAGACTTTTTGTAAGTAATGCTGAACCTACCATATACTCGTATTACTGAAGCAAAAGCCTGCCAAGAGGTCACTGTAATAATAAGCATGTTATTAATACTAATATTATATGTATACTCTGTAGGGGAATTGGGCTTTTTCGTGTATTATGCGCTGGGGACAAACAGCAAGGATTTGTTGGTATGTCAACGTGTGTTGATACATTCATACGCACATATACATATGAATGTATGCTGTCAAGTTATGTACGCCCCCATTAATTATATTACTCAAGCATTCACTTATGCATTCACCAAACCGCCACACTGTCAATCGCCTCTTGCATTTGCGCAAATAATTCCCACCAAAAGCGTATATCATTTATTTATTTATGCACACGCGTAAACACACACATATGGTTGTTTGAATGTGTGTGTGTGTATAATTTTCTTTTTAATGAATAAGTGTCGGCGGCCGCTGGCACATTGACCTGATAAAAACGAATTTGTCGCAAAAGCGGCCAGACATGCATACGCACAAATGCACGCATACGCATACTAAAAAGCACAGAGGCACACAAATACAATCGCACACATTCACTGGCTCACGTGAATTAAGTTTACATTAAGAAGCATAATTTATCATCGTTGTAATATTGATTTAACTTGCAATAACCACCCACATGTTCAGCTATCAATTACAAATAGACGTAAGCACACACGCACGCATACATTCCTACATACATATGTGTGTGTGTGTGTATGTTTAAATCAAAAAAATCTAACGCATCGTCATTGCTTTCTGCAGAGTTATCTCATGCTGACAAATCTGAATCTCACAAAGTTCGCTAAACAATTTATTATCGTTGACAGTTTCTTATTGATTCTCCATTAAATTTGTTGTCAAATAGCAGCAGTGGGATTAAATATTTCGTGTCAACTGACATACCTATGAGTAATGTTGCTTTTGGTGGAGAATGTAGTTTAAGAGCGTGACATTATTTTCAGAAATTCTGATATATTTTAAAATTGTCAAAACTGAGTTAATTTTAGACACTGTAGAGTCAACGTGCTGAGTAAGTTGTAAGGGATATATTGTATTTAAGGAATTCTAGCAACAATGTACTCTTCTCTTAGGTATAAACGTCTTGGTCGCAGTGCTCTACCGTTGACGAATTGTTGATTCTAAACTTTTTATATGGTAAATTTAAATAGCCCTTTTACTGATTAAAATCTCACAGTAAAAATCATTGCTCGGTTCAAGACCGCTGTAGGCTTTATTCGTTTAGTCAGTCATTTTAGAGCTTACAACTTTATGCTTTTGTCTCCGCAAGCTCTCAAAATCATCCCAGCTCACTTTTATCAAATAATAATCACTGAGATCGTACTTATCGAAGTGGAAACAAAGCCACTTGTTTGCTTCTAAGCTTGATCTATAGACTTCCTTAATGTCTAAGGTGTAGAGCAGGCATTTAATTTGGTTAAATTAACAGTTACTATGGATCCTAACTACTACTTTTATTATAAATTTTTACTACTTTTATTATAAACTAACTTTTTGAAAGCTAATGGTGCTCTTAGTTTTGATAAACGATGGTATGTTTTGATAAGATAATGATCAAAGGAATTTCGCCTAGTCGTTCGATCATTACCTGACGGACAGACTATGATATTTTGCCTTGCGATACCACGGCTCAGGGATCTCACTTGGACACCTTAGAACGACGGTTTCTTGTCATACCTCAAACCCCTTTATAATATATCATAAAACCATTACAAATCGACAAAACGCTTTGAGCTTATCACAAATTTGTTGAGACAACTGATGCCAGTTCCGGAATTGTCTTCTGGTTCGCCAAAGACAATACATACTTCCGAAATATTTCATGTCTTGCAACGGCTGAGAAAATGCCCGGTTGTTTCCACCTCTTCCTTTTCAATATAACTTTGACTACTTGTGTCCGACCACCGATTTGATTAGGATTGATAATTAGTGTCATAATGTATGACTAGAATATTTTAGAATAGATAATTGAATCAGAAATAGGTTAAAAAATGTCTCTTTAATACATTAAATACTATTTTAATGCATCTCTACTCGTGACTTGGCTCCCACATTACTGTCATAACGTCGAAGTGGTAGATAATTTCGTCTCTTTTGAAACCAGCATTAACACCAACAATAACGTCAGCCTCGAAATCCAACGCAGAATATGTCTTGCCAATAGGTGCTACTTCGGACTGGGTTGACGATTGGGAAGTAAAGTCCTCATTTGACAAAAAAAGACCAAATATATCGCGCATTGGAAATGGTGAATACGAGTACGGCAATCGATGGAATAATGAGCTGTATGAGATAGACGACGACATTGGCAGAGTTCAGCGTCATGTCGTCCGTATGGATGAAAACACTCCAGCTCTGAAAGTATTCGAGGCAGTTCCCGCCAGGGGAAGCAGAGGAAGAGGAAAACTTTCACTCCGTTGGAATGGCCAGGTGGAGAAGGACCTGGCAACACTTGGAATCCCTAATTGGCGACACGGAGCGAAGAGGAAAAACGACTGACGCGTTGTTTTAAACTTGGCTTTAACCGCGTAAGCCATGTCTACACCAATAAAGAAGAAGAACTTAAATTATCGTGATTTTTTAAACACTTAAATTTGGAGAATGAGAGTTCCAGAAACGACTTCAACTTCTTTTAAAGCTCAGTGGAAGTCAGATTCGATTGGTCGATCTTACTAGCAACAAACTGATGATGACTTAATATTTGGAAAGGTACCTTCAAGATGGTGAGGATTGGATTTAAAGGGGTTTTTATGTAGCTCTGAGAGCGAAACATACGATCCATGCTAGAACATAAAACTAATATACCGTATGAGCCTTGAAAGTCTACTTTTAAGATTTAGCTAATTTTTTTTTAAATGATACCACCCATATAATATAATTTTACTTTTGAAAGACAAAGGATGACCTAATCTGGACTTTTTAGCACTTATCATCAATTGCGTGTTTGTAGTTATACAAACATAATATTTTAATGATATATGCCTATATTAGAATGTGAATGAACTTATACTGAAACACCTATTAAAGAGGTGCGTAGTATGTCTTTTAATGTCAGAGACAACATATAATTCTATATACTTCACCATCGTATCAAAAAGTGCGTGTCAAGTGTGCTGTGAGAATTGACCGCCTGGCTGCGTTAAACCTAACATGACGGCTACAAAAAGTATAAGTAAAAAAAATTAATTTTTAAATAAACAAAAATCATACAATACAAGTTTTAAAAGTGGTTTGGTTACGAAGAAACCTCATACTTACTATAACCATAACATTGGCTTACTCTTGAAAGATTTATTTAACGTACAGTTGTGACTGCAAAGTATGATATATATTCTGGCATAACTATCATATGCACTCATCATCTTTCGACAGAACTAACGGTATTCAATAATAAATTTGTTTGTGTGGCTGACAGCGTCGCTTAAATCATAGCACACTCACCCAACAGGTTTCCAAAAAAAAATTGTAAGAAATCGTTGAAAGGCAATAAATTTCTCACAGGTGACTTAAAGAGATTGTTAGCGCGCTTCCAAAAACAAAAACAGTGCCGAAGTGTGTTGGCATGACTAAATAATGCGAATGACAGGGCGTGGAAAGATATGTATATTGCTACGACTGCTGTTTGCATATATGTATGTGTGTATCTGCTTAAATACATTATGATAAAAGTGACACTATTATCTCCAACAAGTGACGCTGTCATATCCGAAGAATGAGCGACACTTCGATAAGAAAATATATAACAAATGAGTATACTGGTTGTGATAGGAAAAAGTAAGGGCGTTGTTGTTTTTGGGAATTTTTATTTTATAGTATAGAGTTCTGATAAAACAAGCATGATTCATAAAATATCGGTTACAATTGCAATAAGCTTAAATTTAATAATACTAGTCACTTTTTGAGCTTTTGCTTCAAAGTGAAATTCACAAAAGATCTTATCCACTTTTTCTAGATAACTAAAAGCTTTGATGTTTATGGATAAAATTTTTTATGTCAGAAGATAGCTTTGCAGAGCTTTATTAGAAAGCTTTCACTATAAGAACACTCCGTTTATGCTTCCACAACAAAAACAACAAAGCCAACGTGTGGTAGTTACTTGTGTAGATCGCCTGGTTAAGTTGTAGAGTTGCTTCTTCGAGCTTAACCATTGACTTCTGGTTAGCAACATGAGTTTTTTTTATGAATTTTAGAAAACTGTAAGCTTCAAGCATCTTGAAAATGCTTTAATATTCAGTATGACTTTGACGAGTGAGGGGAAAGCTGCATGATATATTTAATAAAATGGGGGCAAACTGAAAGCTTCTTCGAAACTGCTTGATATTCAGTAAGTAACTTTTTGTTTTTGGGGCTGGACTCTAAAAAGCTTTATTAAAAAGCTTTATTAGAGAAGTAAGAAGGCTTTTATAATAAAACAGCTTTTATTGTTTTTTGTCAGTACTTCTTAAAATGAGCTTTATTAAAAAGCTCTATAAGAGAAGAAAGAAGGCTTTTATAATAACACAGCTTTTATGTGAGTCATTGGATAGCTAATTGATATACTTCATAAAATGAGGGTAAGCTTAAAGCTTCTTCAAAACAGAGAAACTTTTTCTTTTTATGATTGAGCTCTAAGGAGCTTTGTTAAAATTTTTTATGAAACAAGTAAGAAGGCTTTTATAGTAATACAGTTTTAATGCTGCTACAAAATAGCACTCATATACTTAGGCACCCGGATTGCGCTTAACATTATTTGTTCGAGGATTTATCCGACTTGAATTATGAGCTTTCAAAACTGCTTATTATTCAGTAAAAAGATTTTTGGAGTTAAAATTAGGTTTTGAAAGCTTTCCTAGACAGCTTTTGCAATAATAGCGAATGATCGTAACATGTACTATATTTCCATGCTCCAATTAGGACCAAAACGGGTCATATGTCATGCCAATAAAACATCCTCAAAAAAACTAAATAATCCACCCAACCATTCGGTTCCACGGAGACCCACGGCAAATTATATGAAAGTAAAAAAAATACACTGCATGCTTTTCTCCTCTTTGACTCTCCACAACTAGTAAACAATGTAGTAGCTTTAATTTGTCTCAAGTGCACCGAACCACAAACCTAAACATTTAAAATTCCGTAGGGTTTAAATTTGTCAAAGCCAACTCCACCGCACTATGTTGTGACAACCACCGCCTGTACAATTCCTGCTATTTGTTGCGGCATGACGTCGGTGGCAGCCGGCGAAGCTGTGTCAGTGACATTTTCCTTGGCTTATGTGCGTCTTACTGCTTTTTGCTCACTGTTCGCCCGAGCTTACCCACACGGACACTCGCCACGGCTATGCCAGCTGGAAGTGTACAGATAAGCTAGAGATATTGCACTATTCAATGTTGAATCACCGCGGAATTTCTATCGTCTGCTAGCAGTAGGGTTAGCGGCTAAGTCATAACTAATGCAACGCTGCAGTTGGCAGCAAATGCTATCACTATCGCGAAGCAGTTGTTTATTGCTCTCGAAATATATTGCTGTTGGGTGAGCATAGAGTGAAAGCTGAGAACCTCAAAGGCTGTCAAATATGCGGGAAATTACAGTGGACAAATATTTTCGAAAGAGTTTTATAGAAGCGACGGTAAAGGTACCAAGACAAGGTTTCAAAGTTGTGATAGGGTATTGAAAAAAGTTTCAGTGACTGCCTGCACTACATTACAAATCTTTGATGAGCTTATGGAGTCCGTAGTCGCTCTCAATATTTCAAAATTAATTTCTACATTTCAGGTATAACAATTTTGACAACATTTCACTGGCTACATAAACACTGTCAGTGCTTTGTCCATTGTGCAACCAGAAACTTTATCAGCAACATGCAACTCTCTCGCACAACAGCATAACAAACGTTCACGGGAATACACAGTGCTTCATTCCTCGTATACCAGCTTGTATGTTTACAACCCGAAGGAAGCAACGCCAAAGGTATGTCAAGCAAATCCAAAGTGGAAAGAGAATATCTAAATCTGTTGCAAAGACAAATGAAAATGAAACAAAAAACACGACTTGAGGCTACAAGAATAATGCCAGCGATTGAAGAACTAGTTGCAACAAACAGTGATAGCGGGTATATAGCGGTTGCCGCACAAAGCGCGCAATATGCCACGCTGCAGCAAACGTGCAACAGCTAGCGAAATGCACTTGGTCTTTGCTATGTTGCCAATTAAGATAGAGGGAAAAGTGAATTTGGATTTGCTGGGCGCGGTTATATGGAGGTATCTATACATATATACATATGTATGGGAGGATGTGTAAAGCATATACATATGTGTATTCAGAATTGATTAAGCGCAGACTGATTGAGCAAGATGACTCTTTTGTCGCTGTTAAAGTTCTCATTTAAAATTTATTGTCTGAAAGTTAATCAATCAAGAAGTTTGGTTTTGGGTATGAGTTAAGACTATGGAAGACAACAAAAGCATTTTTTATTACCTGTTTTTCTGTTGGGTCTAGGGAACTCAATAAGAAAAGTCTTCAGGGTTTGATAACGTAAAGAAGAGATAAATGATTCCATAAATAGTTCTTTTTATCATTAAATTTAATTAATTGCAAACTGGTAAAACAATTAGTTCCGAATATTATTGTAATCTTTGGACCAGTTGAAGGAAAAAATTCGTGAAAAAACCCGGTTTGCAGAAGAAAAAAATACTAATAAAAAAATATAAAAAAATAATAATTTTTCAGTTTCAAAAATAGAAAAAAGTCACAGGGAAGAAAATTTGGCCATTACGATGGCCGAGAGTTGACTCTCGTTTCGGGTTCGACCAAAACGGCACATTACGATAGTAAAAGCCCATGAATTCGCGCTTACAAATCCGGTCGTTTGAGACTAATTGCTCATCGTAGATGCCTTAAAACAGCCATGTAGTGTTTCTTATTAGCACTTGATCATAAGAGATGTTGAGATGCGCTGCAGGCATATTTTCCAGCACTATTTCTTTAACTTTTTCGAGTTATCGCCATTAACAGAGTTCGAAGGACGATTCGATACATGCATGAGTAAAGTTTTCGACTACTGTATGACCTATGTACACTGAATGATCAGTTAGTATATCCAGCATTTGTTTCAGATTCGAAATTGAAAGGGTTTTTTTATTGGATAAACTTAAATTGTATTTTGGGCGAGCCTTGTTGTGTTGTCATATTATTCAATCGAAAATAATGATTTACAAACTTTTCGAACTGTTAATGGGTAAGAGAAATTAAGAAAGTTTGCCCTAACTACTGGATCTGGAAGGCATCTTATCAAAATTTTCGCAATATAGTTACTAAATGTTAGTTAAACAACACAGGCAATAAAAATAAAAATCGCTCTAAAACATTCGTCTGCTCCTGGCTAATGCTAGTTCCATACATCATATAGTGGAGAAAAACGTAAAGAAGAACAGTAGGACAACAGAACTGGAGTTTCAGTGCGGTTGAGGCGCCCTTCGTGGCTCGATTTTCTAAAGAATTTTCTAAAAAAAAAATAATTCAAGCTGAAAATAAAAATTTGAGCGATTTCAGCCTCTTATGCCTCTCTAGAGTTAAAACATATAAGAATATTATCCACTCAGGCCTACCACAACATGAACATTCGCTGTTTTGTTTTAGGTTAGGTTAATCTGGTAGAACAATGAGCCACGCATAGACCAGTTTTAGTCAAGATGAGGTTTAGTTACTAGAACCATGAGGAGTAGTCATCCTTTAGAATACCGGCACTTGACACGAATTTTAACAGGCTCTGTGGCCTCTATCGATCACTCCTCCAGTGTATTATATCTTGGGGACCCCAGATGTTTACAGCGCATAAGATATGCTCCATTGTTTCCCTGGTGCCTTTTTTGCAGTTTTGTTTTAAACCCCAAAAAAAATATTTATAAATATTTAGATGGATAGTCTAAACAATAGCTTCGTTTTTTCTGTTGTTTTTTGCAAGGAATTAATGAAAGTTGTCCCACGTTTTGATGCTAAAGTGCAATTCTTATTTAAAGCTTATTGTGGTTTTAGAAATTTTCGCATTTTTCCAATTTATGAATTTCGATTTTAATTTTTAATCTACTTATACGCAATTATACTCTGAGACCCTAATATACATATGTACATACATAATATAGCAATAATTTATTACCCACACAATATATGGAGCATATACAATTTGTCTGCCTCCGTGACCGCCTTTGGGCCACATTTGTCATTTAATATGTTGTTGATAGCAATGCTGCCACCAACTTACGCGCCGAAACGTGCAGACTGCCGGCGCGAGTGTGAGGATGACTTGCGGCTTTGGGCGCCTCGTCGCTTGCAATACGACACCCATGAGGCAGGCAGATAACGCAAGCGCAGAGCGTGGTGGATCGATGTGGCAAGTGGTAAGTTGGTAAGTGAGTAGGCAGAATTTTTTCCGCCACAATATTTCCAATGTGAGACAGATAGCACAGCGTCAATAGCTGTCCGCCGGTGGTAGCGTACGCCCAGATTGAATTGGAAATTGCAACTTATTAGCCAATTTTAGAGCGCTTGTTCAGATTCAATTAACAAGTGGCTCAAACGCCAGCTATGGTGCTAACCAACGCCACCATCGTTGCCAACAACAACGCGTCGCACTGCACACTCTACAATATATAGTATAGATAACAAGACACTAGAGTGGTACTAGATTTGCCACAACAACAAGTCGCAAGTCGTTAGCAGTGCTAAAAACGCTTTAAAAATGCGAATTCGTTAATTTTTTCCCTCTGTTTGCATTTATTATTCGCAACCATTTGATGTTTGTGGCATATCCCAACGGTATGTTTGTCGGCAACATGCTTCATGCGCGCATGATAGATAGCAATAATTGTGTGGCAGTTAATGCTTCATTTCATAGCGGCATTGGCGTTGGTGTTGCCAACCGTCGTCATTGACCTTTTAAGGTCACGACGAGTTGCCTTAATTGTCCATGCACATGCTGCCGCGGCATTCGCTTCAGCTGAGCTAATGCAACATAACTGGATAGACGCTTGGATTTGTTTGATGTATTGTTGGGTGGCAGCGTTGTTTGCTACGCTGGATTCCTGCAATTCTGTCTGCGATAAGAAATATTCTTAAGCGGGATTTTCTACTATTTACTTTTGCTGACTACGCACTGCGTCGCTGTTTTTCCTTTTGCACTTCATTTAGACAGTTCTAACAAGCAGCGAGTTTATTGAATCAGTACATAAAAATTATATTAGTGCGAGGCATTCCGCAGCATTTGGTATGCTGAAAGATGGGTGTATAAATAAAGTAAGATATACTGCAGCAGGAAGACGAATGTGAAGACGAATCTTGGCGCTTACGAGGGTTGCCCTAACTAATTAGTTAATTTACGAATATGTGTGATTAGCTAATAAAACTTATTTGAAATTGAACTTGGAGGAAGTGGTAAAAATTATAAAATCCAGGTTTTTACTCTACAGATTCTGTTACAGCTATACCGTATAAAAAATATTTTTACGATTTTTAAGATTAAAATTAAAAATATTATAAAAAAGTCAATCGCATCATATATGATTTTCTTAATTAATTTGTTAGAGGGAATACTAGATAGATAGATATAAACGGAACTTCCAACCATCTGCTGAATTGTCAGTACCTGGAATCTTTTAAAATTGGATTTTCGGTGGAGTTATGAAAACAGTACATCTAATTTCAACTTCTTATTATATAAATTTCTGCGTAGCTTGGAATGTTCCCGACTGACTCTGAACAGGTGTGAAGTGCCTAAGTCAAATTTCAACGTGAATGCGTCAAACGTTATCTGAGAATTTTTAGACAATGGCAATCATTATAAAATAAAAATTAATTTTGGGGTAACCGCTTCATTCGTTCAGTCCGTCCACTCATCTTGGTTTCTCATAGTCTCCTACCAATAGTCATGATTGTATAATAATAATTTGTTTCTCTGATGATCTGATCATTCAGTCCGTCCTATGCACTTGATTTTTCTGTCTGATTTTATTGGTTAGTGTACGGAATAGGTCTGGTCGGAGTAGGTCGCAACTCTTGTGACAGTCTCCAACATCAAATAATATTATATATCAGAGATCATATGTAAAACACCATCATCTTATTCGAAACTCGAATGCTACTATATTTTGTAGAACTCTTTGTTTAAAAATACACTTTAAACTACATGAGCAGTGATAAGATGAATATTTCAAAACAGCTGTAGGACGAGTTTCGGAATATATAGCTGCTGATAGTTAAAGGATTGTAATTAGCTTCTATAACCATTATTTATATTTTTTACTATTTGTCGATTAATATTATAGATAGGAGAGTATATTGAAGCATCACTAATTCATTGCATCACAATATCTTTGGAATTTGGCTCAAAAAGGTGCGTTTGAGTTGGAAAAAGAGACCTTCATTTAGAATATCATAAAACCAGATTGTTTTTACGATGGTGTTTCTGAAACATAATGCCAGCGAACATAATATAGGCCTAGAAATCGTGCCATCAGTCTATACAACAAGTCAAAGGGGCTTAAAAGTGTTAACTTTCGGATGCTCAGGTAGGTTGGTTCAATATAAATTGATTATAAGGGATTTGAAAGCAATTTTGAAATATATAAATACTGATTTAGTCGGCCAATCATCCCACTTTCACTAAAACCAGACCCTTTAATCTATGAGAGATGGCTCGACCTTATAGAGGTCCTATGCTTTAGGAAAAAACATAAGAATGGGAAATATTACGTGAGATTGTTCTAAATCCGGACAAAATTAACCACTTAAACAAAAGGCAATCCGACAAGACTAAAGGTTCAAAGCAAAGAATAGCTGGTAGTATTGTTTTATCATATGGGTCACTAGGATGGCCAACATCGAGTCGATGTTCTAGGAGAAAGGAAGTTTTTTTTTTAGCTATGGGAACATTGTGACAGAGAGCACACAGAGAGAGAGCAATGAAATCAAAGACTTAATAAAAATAATATGTAGTATTAACCAGATTATTTTATTTTCAATCACTTTTACCAAACATTATTCCTAGCATATAATAGATTACACTAGTCTACAGTCATTTTGCGACTGTGATGCTAGATGACTTTTCTTGCAAATTGTGGATTGCTAATCCCGAAATTGATAGTAAAAATTTCCTAATGTGTAGTGTTTTTAGAGTTGTAGTCAGGAGATGTAGGGGGTCAAACCATCACCATTTACTAAAATGACAAAAATAGCTGCACATACGAAGAGGAAGAGGACTTGTGTTGAAAAAGGGAAATTGGGTTTCAATAGTTACTTCCAGGTTAAGACATGAATAGAGGAAATGTTCAGAAATGGAGAAGGCTCCTATCTCAATCTTTACCGACGGATCCAAAATGGACTTCGGAGTGGGTACGGCGGTATACTTCAAAGATGTTGATATCACTATCTCTCTCTATCCATCTATTAAACTCAAATATCGTCCTCCAAGCGGAAGTGCTATGCATAGAGAAGGCCTGTGCAGTTTTTCTGAATAACTAAGGGAGCATACCAAAAGCTACCATATATGTTACATAGATAGCCAGGTGGCATTGTTAGGCAAAGATTACATAATTCCTGTATAGCCAAAAAATGTAGGAAGACTTTAAGCTCACTGGCAGGTCAACTTCACTTGACCATCATTTGGATTGATGGTCACTTAAACATATTTGCCAACGAAAAAGCAGACAGTTGGCCAAGTGACAAGCTTTACTAGCTGAACTCGATGTGGAAACGATCAAGAGAGCTCAATGCTCAGTTTAAACAAACAGTTGAGAACAGATACAAATCTGCATCCAAATGCAAGATAGCGAAGAAGATAAGGCTAAAATGTGGCAAGATTTATTTCTAAGGTTCACTAAAAATATACACAGATTTACAGCAGGCATAAAAGGATTGGCCGTTTGAAGAGTATGAAACGGTTTTTCACTTCCTGCTTGCGACCCGATATCGAACTTTCGAAATCCACCAGGTACCAAACAGGGCATACCTATCTACAAAAAGCATAACATAAATAATGGGGGCACCAAATGTTTTGAACACAACGATGAAACGTAGTATCAAGATTTAAAGGTCTCACGATAGTGCATTAAAGCTAATTTGCGCCAATTTGACCCTGAAAGGTCTGCATTTCTATCGACCTACCTATCAAAAGAGCTCTCTTCTAATGAGGAACTGGTAATCTTCGAGATGATATTCCGACATATTCTTAAAAAAAAATCGAATTACGAAGCCTACTTAATTTCACTTTTGTGAAAGAGGAAGTAGCTTCAGAAGGTTAGATATAAAGAAAACAGTTTCCGGACCTTAAATGAATTTTTACAAATAACATACTACAAATTTTTCCACCGACAAATTGCATGTATCAACCCTAGTATTTCATTTGTTTATTTAACAACTTGCCATGGAACCTACACTGCTCACTGCATTGCTAGTCTTTGCCGTCGCCTGTTTTAGTCATAGCCGTAAGTGCCTGTCTTTCTGCAGATAAATAAATTTGTACATCTTTGCTTCATTTGGCAGTGCTTCGCAGTTTTTCATAATTCCTATCAGCGACGAGCTCATTAAAATTCCCATTGCTACTGTTCGTGCAGCTTTTGTGTATTTCGCTGATCACAAAGCGCAGATAGCAAAATTCCAGATGCTCTTTATTTCATTATTAGTATTACATTTTTTCTTACTTTTTCTTTCTCTTTTTTGCTTTGTCGCAGTGACTTTTCCATTCTGGTAATTCAGCTAAAACTAATTATGTATAGACTTAGGCATCATTGGCGCAAAGGCTAAAAACTTTATCGACGAGTCGAATCCATTGAGCTCGATTAAATGAGGCGTAGAATATCATAATCACTGTTAGAAAGCTTTTTAATGTAATTTATAAATTCGTTCACAATTACAAAGGCATTGTAATGTACTTAACACTGAATTTTATTATGGCCTTGAGAACATAAGTTATGCCGTTGGAGTGAAATTAAATAAACGAGCTTGTAATTGGATGATGTGATGAGTGAAACGTAGAAGAAACACAGCGATATATTTGATGTAGATATACATAAATTAATCAGTAAGTATACAAGAAATGATATAAGAAGAAAAAGGAGCAAAACTTATCTGAAGAATTTAGTTAATAAAAATATTAGCTCTTGAATAGTATAACTGGGAAATTGTAAGAGTAAGCTAGTCGATTAAAAATTCCTTAAGCCATTATAATCGATCAGTGGTCGAGCAAACTGAAATCAGCTCTGTTAGAAAACTTGTCTGTATTCTACATAGCGAGCTTAGGAATGAGTCGAGGCCTGTGAGGAGGGTTGATGGATGAGTACACTATCGGGAACTATCCGTCAGCTCCAGTTCATGACCAATGCAGCATCTTAAAACCATCATAAAGGTAGCAGTAATGACTTCCCACTCCGATAGTATGTCAGCGGTATTAGCCTACAGCTCACTGACTGTGCACTCAAACTAGTGAAGTAATATCTAGACTTCTGATCTCCAGACATCGAGTTAGTACATGATTAGATCGATTTGAGTGCCCGGCGAAAGCGGTATTGCAGGAAAATGCAAGGCTAAAAAGTTGCATAAGACAAGTACTTCAGTCTCCGCTCCGTTTGCTTCTCGTCCTACACTACTGCATTGTTGGGCCTTAAACCAGCTCAGCAAGTGTTGGCCAATTACCAGCAGGTGTGCAGTCGCAAGGTCTTTCTGACCCAGAATAAATCGTAATAGGTCTAAGCAAAAGTTTATTTTTTAATACTCTTAGGAGTTCTAACTGAACACTGTACTATCGAGATTCATGCGGTATGATTAAACTGTTTGGAAGAATATGAGATAGAATCATATCAACACTTCTTTCTCGAATGTTCCGCTTTGGCAAGATTAAGGCAAATACAGCACAGATTTCACACTTTTAGACATGAGTAGTGGGTCTCAAGATAGGGGATGGTGTTGCAAATAGTACGCTCAGTAGATTGAGCGAAACGCTTGAAACACATTCTTTATAGAACGTGAATTTTCGTAATAAATTTGAACGATTTGTAAATGTTGTGCAGGTGTCAGTCTTTCCATGATAAAATGCCAAAAAACAACTTGATAGCTTGACACGACTCACGCTGATCTGTCAAAAAAGGCTATTGAAAAAATTACCTCTACTTGGATGACACTGTAATTTACTTCTTTAAGTAGCAAGTCAGTGGTCTTAATTTTAGAAATTTTAGGCTCGACAGACTCAGATTAAAAATGTTGTCCAGATTAGATTAAAGAGTTATTAGAAATAATATTTAAGCCTCGCTATAATTATTTGTGGAGGTTTATGAATTATTTAAAACGTTACACATACTTATCACCAGATGCACATATAATATTTGCTTTGCTTTCATAATCTAGTGAAGTAGACGCCATCAACGAGCAGTGAGATTGCGAGCAGCTTGCTTAGTTCTAATTGTTTACCTGATAATGTAAAATAACTAATAGACTCATATATAGTATATACAAACAACTTTGTAAATGAGAATGTGCATAAATAAATTTGCATTATGTTATAATTTGTTTTTAATTACAACAATTTTTCCTAGAATTTTTATATTTATAATTTGATTCTGAAAATGATTAAAAATGTGTATCGAAAAGTAATCTTAAAGGAATTAAAATGAAAAAGTATAGTTCCACACCCAAGGCCATAGCCAATACAATAAACTAAAATTACTGAAGAGACTTCTGTCCATTTTTTATTGTTCTCACTACCTTAATATCACTTTGAAGTAATTATGATCTCGATAAAATGTTTATGAAGCATTTAATTAGAATTCATTATTAGCCTAAACACTGCCTACGCACAACACAACAAAGATAGCATCACAAATGTAAATATGAAAAGTATTTATTCTGTGAGACCACACCTAAACTCGCACCCAACATTCCAAACAGTGAATCCAAAAATAACAAAAGCAACAAACTATGTACTATTATTAAATGTGGCAAGTAGACGAAAAAAAAAATCGTTTGAAAAAAAGTAAATACAAACTAATGGATTGTATGCAGAGCGGCTGAAATTGTTTACTTTCGCACTTAAGGTGAAAAAGCGCTTTCATATTTAATAAAAAATTGAAATATTGAATTTGTGAAAGCATGGTTGATGTGCACGAGTGTGAGAGGTTTTTTGGGTGCATATACATATGTGTGTTTGCTATGAAAATATTATTAATAAAAAATTTATTTCAAAGTTTTGCGATAATACTAACAGACTGAATATAAAAAGGTACTGGAAAAAAGTTAATACAAATCGCACAGTGGTGTGAAGTACTCATTTTGCTAGACAAAAGTATTCTTTGCAGTGGAAATATGAAACCATATTTTCGTAACGGTGTTTTGATGGTTGAACCAGAATTTAAGAATTTTCGGAAACTCAAAAGAGTGTTCAACGTGATTAACTAAAGATTGGGAAAGTAATCTAACCATGGGTCGAAACAGGTTAACAAAAAATTATTAAGTCAACTATGTCCAATAAAACCGACTATTTGGAGTTTTTACATTAAATGACTATAGTTTTGAAACTAACCTTAAAATTGTCTTAATATAATTGATTCGGACGAACTTTATATGAGAAATATCTATCATAACAGAAATCTTTGATTCACTACATTAATGCTGAGAAATTTATATGCCGATTTTACAGACCCATGTTGCATTTTAATGAGATATCTTTCACATGAACTGAGACGGTATAAAATCGCTGTGAGACATGGTATTAATTATTATAAAAATAAGGCATTTAGGAAAGTCTTTCTCCACAATGACAATTCAGTCGGCTTTTATCCGACGAATTCGTCGAAAATAATTAGTTAAATGATTATATTTGGTTTGTGGGGGCTATGAAAAGATCTATGCTGACTTTATCTATTTTTAATATGAGTTTGATTGGACACTTCATATACTGAACGGCCAATATAAAGACAATCGTAATCTCGGTGTTTCTATACCTAGTTTCGGGGAAACTAGAAAAGGTATGAACCCATTTCAGAAAAAAGTTGGCATCTATTAGAGCCTTTTTCAATATCGATTGAGACACTAAAAATATAGATTTTGAATTAAAATAGACTGCTGTTGTTCAAAACATCGTTATATGGGAAATGACCAATTTAGCTTTATTTATGGGATAAACGTTTTTAGTCTTACGCATGTTGTTTAATGTTTAACTGACCCTGATCTCTTAACATTCCAAATTTGACATTTAAAATGTCAATTATTTGACGAAGGCAATTTTTCGAGGACATTTGAACAGTTTCGAAGATAGCAGCCATTAGTGGATGTTTTATCCAGACATCTTAGCAGACCAATTGACACATAGACTACTTTATTAGATTGAAATCCTAATGGATCATTAGTTTGTGTATTTTGTTATCGTTAAAAACTTGGTAAAATGAACTTCGCCTGTTGGTAAAATATTACTTTTGAAGTAAAAAAATACAGTTAAAGTAAAAACTTAACTTGATGGTGAGATTCCGACCACTGTCCCAGGAAAATCAACCATCAAGAATCGGTATGCGATAGTTCAGACGTTTCGAAATGAGGACCAAAGACAAAGACAGTCAACAGTGGACGCACAAAAGAGATTGTGACCGTTGAAAATATTTAAAAAAAAGTCCACAGAATAATTTCGGTTGTTGGAGATAGCCGGCACTCTAAAGATATCAATTGAACATGTACAGGATATCATTCATGAATATTTGACTATGAGAATGCTCTCTGTAAAATAAGTGCCCCGCGAGTTCACCTTTGACCAAAACCAACAACGAATTGATGACTCATAGCAGTATTTGAAGATTCAAGAGTAATATACCCGAGTTTAGTCAACGATATGTGACAATCAATGAAAATCATCTTTCATTTCCTCCGAAGTCCAATCGACAGTCATGCAAGTGGAGTGCACACGATGAACCCGCTGCAAAGCGTGGAAAACGAAACTGTTGGTAGCAAGGTTAAGACTTCTGTGGCATGCGCATGGAATAAGAAAAGATCCTCAACAGCGACCATTACATATCGTTATTGGAGCATTCTAAAGACAAAATCGTTGAAAAATGGCCGCATTTAAAGAAGAAGTGAGTTTTACCAAGACAATGCGCCGTATCACAACTGACTGAAAAAGATGGCAAAAATGCATGAATTGGACTTCGAATTGCTTCTGCATCCAGCGAATTCTCCAAATCAGGCCCACAGCGACTATTTTCCGTTCTCAGATCTTAAAAGAATGCACGATGGAAAAAAATATTTGGTCGAATGAAGAGGTGATCAACGAAACAAGTGCTTATTTTGAAACTAAGGGCAAATCGTACTACAAAAATTCTATCGAAAAGTTGGAAGATCACTGTAATCAGTGTATCACCCTTGATATGAATCATCTTGAATAAAAAAAAACGAATTTGCCCGAAAAAACTGTCTTTTACTATGGTAGGTCGGGGACTTTTCTATTGACATGCTATATGACAAAGAAATAAACGAATGGACAAATGGACGGACAGGTGGGCAGACAAAAATATATAAGTATATTGTATTCAAATAATTAAAGAATTTACAAACAACTACGTACTATAAAAGAGTAAAAAAAAATATTTTTTTAATTTTCATAAAAATTTTACCCACTTAGTTTTATCTTTCAACCCATTATGATAGTAAAAAAATTGCAGAAACTATCAAGGAAATGTCATCATAAATACACACAGTTAGTTTTTCACCAAGTTTAATATTCATTTTTCCACGTCAGCAGCAGCAGCGCTGCAGCATGCTGCCATTTCTTATCGCACACACGAAAAACCAGTAAATACAGTTTTATATTGCACATGCCGAGATAACACCAGAAACTGCATTGAGTCATAAAAATGGGAGTATAAATTTCGTCGTTCATCGGCGATGACAATAAAACTACTTGGTTTGCATTAATCCAAAGGAGCGGTACATGTATACAAATGCGTATGAGAATGTATATAATTGCGTGAATTTAGGTGTGTGCGTTTCTATGTGGTTATGTGCCATATATTATGGCTAAGTAGAGTTGACGCATCTCGCAATCAAGTGGGCTTTAGTGCAAATCTGTCGTATGCACTTACATTCGTCTCATAAATTGATGCTACCAAATTACACTCGCCGCTCACTTTTATACTCCCATATACATATATGTACGTACGTATGCACATATGTATATATATGTATATGTGGACTCGCAATAATGCATAAGCAAAAGTGTAGCACAATTTTATTGCACACTGTAGGTATTTTTAAGCACTTGTAGTTACAAATTCTCATACGCACACATACAAATATAATATGTGTATTTGCATGTTAATATGTCAGCTTTGAATCGGACTAAGTCAAATCAGTGCCGTTGACATTTATGACACTCGCACAGCCGTCGCCATGACAGGAGACAATACGAGTGTGCCAACTAATTGTTTGCTGTCTGGCCAAGTAGACTGAGTTACATACATAATCACACATGGATATATGCATATATGAACACATATATACACACCTACATAAGTAAAGTTCAAATACGAGTTGATTTGTCAGTCATTTCGGTGCTTACCAACGCTTACAGTTAGCGCTGAGCAAAGCAAGTATCAGCATTTAAATGTCATTTCGCTGGAAATGTTTGCGCAAATCGTAGCAGAGGTGATTGTCATTTTGCAAAATCATTGTAAATTCGTTCGTTGGTGGTATGAAGCCACTTGGCATTTGAAATGACTTTGTGAAAATTTCGTTTCATATGCAATAAGGAAAAGTATGCGTGTAAATGCAATGTCTTTGAGTCGCCACCATTTATGGTACACCTAGATCCATAAAGCAAAGTTAGTGCTGTAAAGGGGGTCAATAATCATTTCATTGATTTCACTGTAAACGGGAACTTCAAATATGAGCAGGTTTCAGAGGCGCTTCGGAGCATGAGTAAACAAAGTTAGAGAATTTATGTTCGGGAATATGTGAAATAAAGCCGAAGTGGCTGCGAATTAAAAAGTTAATGCGCTTCACGTGTCAGTGAACATTTAGCTAAGCATATTGCCCAAATTGTAAGATAACTCAAATCCCAGTAATATACTATAAATGCCGTAATTTGCGATTAATCTGTTTTATGATCTTGAAGAAGATCCTGTTATTCCTAGTGCGAAAATTCAGTGGTATTAAGTTACACACATAGATATGCCTCTGATAATTCTTCGTCGTGAAAAACATTATTGTTTCTAGAAAAAATGATTTCGAATGGATCTGGCGAGGAAATAAAAACAGACCTAGACGTCAATGTTGATAGACACAGCCTCGAAATTTTGAACAATTTCAACTGCCTGGGAACCATCTTACATGGTTATACCACGAAGCGAAATTGACAATTATGTCAAATGGGGTTTATCAGCAATAGCATCCTTGTCCATACAGAATGATCCTAGGGCCTTGAACCTGCTTCTATAAATTGCTCGCAATCTAGAATCAAGTGTTTTCAAGAAGTTTCTTCTTCCATCCCGCCAAACCTGCAGTTTGCACATGAGACTATGTCCATATAGGACAAGTATTTCTTGAGCCTGCAGTGCTCAGGTATAGAGCACGAAAAGGAGACGGAATTTGTCAGAATAAGCCATTAAGTAATAAATTATCGGTAAACAAAACTAACAGAAATCGCAAAAGAAAAAAATATTAAAAAAAAAACTGATCAAGTGACTTTAGAGCGTTCTGAAATGGCAAACAAAATGAAATTCAAAGTTGTATAAACTTTATGTCGACACAATATATTTAAACGAGTATAAAATCAACGGTTAGTCCGACCATAATTCTCAATCTCTAACTTTAAGAGGAATTTTGTGCTTCAAATTAAACCCAGCCCAATGGCGACGGAGAGCAACTTCTACAAATCGTTCAACTTTATTACGAAAATTCACATTCTGTAAAGAATGTGTTTCGCTCAACTTTTGGTCAACATAATTGGTCCACTGAGCGTATTATTCGCAGCACCATCACCCATCTTAAGATCCATCATTACTGGATAATATTCAACCGGATAGACCACATCCAGCACGCAGTGAAGAAAATATAGCAGGAGTAGCTGAGAGAGTACAGAGTCGATTCGGCAACTCGGACTGACGTACGAAATAATTTGCCTCATTTTATGTCGATATCTTAAATTGAAAGATTACAAAATACAGCTTGTGCAAGAACTGAAGAGGCTCGACCTTCTCAAGCGACATCGCTTCGCTCTATGGGTTCTTAAAAAGCTCCAAGAAGTTTCGACTACGAGGCCCCTTTCTGGCTCAATGGCTATTTAAACAAGCAAAATTATCGCATTTGGGATGAAGATGAACCTGAAGAGATTCAAGAGCTGCCATTTCATCCAGAAAAAAACAAGGTTTTGGTGTGATCGGTGGATTCATTGGCAAATATTTCTTCAAAAACGATGCCGGTGAAAACGTAACCTACAATGGCGTCGTGTTAAGCGACAATTTGATGGCAGTTGAATTGTTCAAACGAGTCATCGAAAATTGGACTCAACGGATGGACCATCTGAGCCGTAGCTGCGATCAACATTTGAAATAGATAATCTTCAAAAAAGAAATACCAAAGCATGTTCTTTCGAATGATAACAAATTGTTCAGATCGGACCAATACAGTAGATAGGTGCCTTTCAAACTGACCTATCAAAGTAAAGGAAAGGAAATGTCTTCATAAAAGCGCTCATGATAGAAGAGATCGTTTTCCTTACTAAGTTGAAAAATTTCCTTTCTAAGTTAAAAGTTGTTTGTCAGAAAGAACTAGAAAAACATTTTCCAATGCCCGACATCCTTATCTGGTTACGTTTTCAGAGTTAGTTATGCGTTGAATGAGTATTCTAGTCGACATCCTTTTCAGAGTTAGTTATGCGTTGAACGCGTTTTTCTAGAAACTATCTTTCTCCAAACCTTTGATTTCTCGGTTTTACCGGGTTGATTTTTTTAACAATTTAAGAGAGTCTTCTTCATAAACTTGTCTATATCCGGAACTAGCCATATCCCCGAATTTCAATTTTTACTATTTTTAAAAATTTCGAAACAGTCAAAAAAGTGAAAACGGTTTTTATTCAAGAGTCGCTATTTCTTTATACAATTTTTTTCCTACTTTTTTGTTGTTTTATATATGAAAAAATTTTTCCAGATTAATAATTTTTTTTGTTTGCTGGAAGGGTTGAAATCGTTGTTATGGTCAAGTGTCAATTTTTGGAGACCTTGCACTTCATCACCTGCTAGTTTTTGAAAATTTAAGCTTTTTATTTTTAAATTTTTTCCAACATTCTTCGAATGTTAATAAATAACCAATAAAAAATGTATACTCAAATAAAAACTGCCTTTTTTTAAGACACTACAAAAATTATCTGAAATTCTTACCTCTAGACTAAAATACCCCTTAATAATAAAAGGCCGTTTACTACGCCTGAAGTACTGCTGCAGGAAAATCGGTAGTTTATATGCGGGTAAGTATGATGTGTGATTTTAAGCAACTCACAAGTGGTTACCAACGTTATTGATCCCTTTCAAGTGCTAATCACGTAAGAAAAGCATACTCCCATAAGCCACAGAACCTAAAATATTGTTTGTGCTTATCAAAGCTCTTATTTGCTAATCATCCCAAGAGATAAAAGTCAGAAATATTATATTATATATATTTTTTGCTGTCAAGCTGGAGTTAGCATAGGAAAACCGAAGAAGTAATAATAATAATAACAAAACCAAAAAGGTTAAATAATAAAAGGCAAAATGGTCAAAAAGTCAGCAAAAGTTAGAATACCCCAAAATATTATGTATACATATAAGTATGTAAGTATATGTATTGTATATGTATGTATATGTAAAAGGATACAGAAAGAGCACAGAGGCTTCAAGCAGCGCTAATCAAAGTATGCGACAGTAGCAAATCTGTAACGAAAAGTTTGGCAACATCAAAAGAGTAAACAAAGTAAATGAAACCCCAAGACACACACATAAAAACATACAAATATACATACATACAAACAGTTGCATCGGGTTTTTTTCACTTACACTTGATGATGATAACGAAAATCATGAAAATGACAATAGAATAAATGAAGTCAATTTACTTGAATGGCAGTCATATTGCTTTCTTGCTGATCCCTCATGCAACCACTTCAATACATTTTGCCATGAAAATCCCCAACGTTTACTCCCAAGTCAAACCTTTTTTAAATCCTTTGACTTTTGCCATTTTTCCATCGCCGGCAATGGTATTAAATAAATTAAAGCTGCTTTTCCGGCGGCAAAACTCTCTTTTCCTTTCTGTTGTTCCACTGATTCTCGTGCTTTGAACTGTTATTTAATAAACAGCTGTTGCGCGTTAAACCCTTTCGGAGCGAAAAACAAAAAAAATTGAAATAAAAGAAAAGGTTTAAATGAATTTATCAATTTATTTGCATACGAAAAATGCACAATTCTTTTGTTCGAATTAGCTATTGGGGTGTTTATTCTGTGACTTCGTGGAAGTACCATACATACATATATGTATATACTAAAGCCCGCGCAACATTGTTGGCATCGGAAATCCACATTTTTCCAGTTTAATATATTTGAAAGTAAAAATTTAGCTGCGACGACAAACAAAAAATTCCATTTCCAAATATTAATACTCGCGCTGAAGCATTATTAGGAAACGGATATTAAAATTTTTGCTGTGGAAATCAAGTATGTTCAACAAATATATTTACAATACTGAGTTGAATTCTTTTTGAGAATATTATGTTATTTAATTCCTAGAATTTTACATAAAAATAAAGATTTAACTGTTTAAATGCCAAAAAATTTAAAATTTTGCAAAGTTCATCATTTAATTTTGCATTCATATGGCAACACATACTTAAGAAAAATGGAGCGATTTGCTGGTGGATATCTACATTCAAGTCATATTTGTTGTACTTAATATAAGGAAAATTTACATTATGAGACACTCAAAATGTATATAAGAAAAAAATATACTCAAGATCAAATTTGATGCGGACTGATGCATTTAAACGGCGCAAACTATTACACGTATCTATAGAATTTTGTTTTAGAATGATACACAATTTTTTAAATTTGAAGTTTCATCTCTATATCCCAATTAGTGTGTGTTTGGCAGTTGTTTCTTTATGACGCGAAAACTTCGTCTGACGATCTTTATACTATGGGAAAAAATTAATACGGAGTTTGCTTGCAATTTAGTATTTCCAAGGGAATCCCGTCTAAAGAAAATGTTGCAGTAGTGTTTTAAGGAGTTTAATTTATTACAAACATATTCATTTGAGTGCAACAATGAGAGGGGGCAACATCATTTATGGAGCAATTCAACCATTTTACTTAATGCTTTGGGTATGAAGCGTATCAATCCTGAACTCCTACCAAATTCCAGAATCTTTTGCAAAAACTACGTCGAATAGAGATCTTAAAAGAAATACTTGACAACGTAGTTGAAGACCCCATATTTTTCAAATGCAGATGACAAGATGTGAATTCATAATATGACGTCGAAATTATCAAATAATTCAAGCCAAAGGCCCTGAAGGCCATACCAGTCGAGGTTTATAACAATTATATCAAATATTGCTTAAAACATGATTTTCAAATATGGCAGAAATTAGGAGAGTGTATACGTGAATTATTACCAATAATTTGGTCGAATGAATTAATCCATCTGTTTGTAGGAATGTTTATCTGTTCAAGATGACAGTCCAACGATACCAAACCGATTTCATTCAATAATTGAGTCTTTTGACCTATGAAATTGACTAATGACCAAATATTTACCAACTCCCTACGTTAAAATTCGCTCCAATTGCAACTTCGTGCGCTTTTGCCATTTTGTGGTGTACTAATCGTCCACCTGTGCTCGCTATTCGTCGAATTGTTGAGCATTTCGAGCGTAGAAAATATTGCTGCTGTTTAGGAAAGTGTTGCTGAAGACCACAATTTGTCAATTCCAAACATTCTCAAGAATTGGGACCGTCTCGAGCCACAACCTGGTGGATTTGGAGAAAGGATTTGGGCTTACATAAGAATAAAATTGTTCTAACTCAAAAATTTAAGCCATTGAACGACCGTAAAAGTAGAGAATTTGCTGTTTTTGCCTTAAAGAAACTTCAAAGTGATAACGATTTTTTTAAGAAAATCATCTTCTCTGCTGATACTCATTTTCATCTGAGTGGTACGGTAAATAAACAAAACTGTCGATTCTGGCGCGAAGAAATTCTAATAATACGACATCGTTCCTGTAAAAAGAAGTCGTGCAGGCCATTTGAAAGATGTCATACTTATTCTGAACTTAATTGTATCGATTGCACTACACACTAAATAAAAAACATTTGATTTTTTTAAAAGTTAGTGTGTTTTGTTTTTTAAGAAATCATGTTTCTCTTATTGGAAAACCCTGTACAATCTATACCAACTGTTATCGCTGGAAAAGTATTCGCACTTTTTATCTTGAGCTACATTTTTGAACTTGAATATTCTAATTAATTAAACAAGGCGAAAATAAACGTGAGAAAAGGCTAATTATAACAACCGTGAAGTGGAAAACTACAAATTTATTAGTTCCTGTGATAACCGCAGTGATTAATTAATTATTTAGTTTAAATTAATGACATCCGCAATGAGCCAAATTCAAATACAAATAAAGTTTACGCATAGATAAGCATTTGAAAACAATTCAATGAATACAATTTGACCAGTTCTACTTGGGGATGCAAAGATAATTATTTGTTTAAGTATTTATGACAGTTTTTACATGAGCCTTTTATCTTTTTAAACTCATTTTTGGATTTACAGCAGTGAAATTATAAAAGAGTATAAGTAGATGGCGCCTCTTCTGAAGTTATGGCTTTGAAATTTAATAAACAGGGATCACTAGTAATGCCAAATTAATGTACAGTGAAATAGTATCATCAACACAAAACTTGATACCTACTTACATATTTCAATATCGTAAATAAATAAATTTCTAGAAAGCAGTTGAGAATCATAAGTATACCACGAACTTTCGAAAATGACGTGTTACCGCCTTCCGATATACCGGTCAGCAGATGATTTCATATATACTACTAGATTGCTTGGCTCCTCGTAGCATATCAGCTTTACATTATGGATATTTCTCAAAGTTGTAGAAATTCCACTGGATAACTGCACGTACGTATATATATGTATATACATATATATTATGTTATATATCATGTTATGTTTATTCAGTATTGCTTAGAATATCATGGATAGACTTACAACTGAACAACGTTTCTAAATCGTTCAATTTTATTAAGAAAATCCACGTTCTGTTAAGAGCCCGAACTGACGTATGGAACCACTTGGGGCATTTTACGTCAAGATGTTAAATTGAAAGCGTATAAAATACAGCTTGTACAAGAACTGCACCCGCTCGACCTTCCCAAGCGTCATCGCTTCGTCCGATGGGCGCTTGAAAAGTTTCAAGAAGATCCGACGTTTTCGAACCAAATTTTTTTCATCGATGAGACTCATTTCTGGTTCAATGGGTATGTAAACAAGCAAAATTGCCGCATTTGAGACGAACAGCAACCTGAAAAGATTCCAGAGCAGTCATTTTATCTAGAAAAAAAAAACGGTTTGGTGTGGTTTATGGGCTGGTGGAATCATCGGTCCAAATTTTTTCAAAAATTAATGAGAACGTAATCGTCAATGACAACAGTTATCGCGCCGTGATAACCGACTATTTGATGCCTGAGATTGAAGTTCGTGATCTTGGCGACATTTGATTTCTACAAGGTGGCGCCATTTTCCACAAATAGCACCAATCAATGGATTTATTGAGAGAACATTTCGGTGAGCAGATAATTTCACGTTTTGAGCCGATCGATTGGCCACCAAGATCGTGTGTTATCACACCTTTAGACTTTTTCCTGTGATGTGAAGTAAAGTCTAAAGTCTATGCGAACAATCTCGCTTCGATTCAAATCTTGAAGTAAAACATCACGCGTGTCATTCGCCAGTTACCGGTTGAAATACTCGGATGGGCTATCTGAGACATAGTCGCGGTCAACATTTGAAAGAGATTCAAAAAATAAATGACAAAAAATGTTCTTTTGAATAATAAATATATAATAAATATTTTTGTGTTTTGTCTTTAAAATGGTAGGGAACCTCGAAATGGATCACCCTTTAATTACTAAAACTTTTCTTGGAGTTTTAAAACATATATACAGTCCCTTATATAATTTTAGTTCAACGGTGATGTCCTAGTTGGGTTAGAAAAAACCATTAAGGCCTTTGAAATACAAATTACAAAATAATATTAGAAAAAAATAATAATCTAATGACATTAAAATTATATTTTCTGACAGTGTAACGAAAAATTAAAATTACGCTGTTGCTTCGAAATGTTCTATTACCAGCAAACATAATAAAATTTATTTGATTCACAACATTTCTCTACTTTTCGCAAACACTCGTCATCTCCTCTTACACACATTTTCGGCCATAAATGACCAGAATAATGATCATCCAGCATCTCATACAAACACTTCACATTTATTTGACCGAAAACTTTTAGTACTTTCTTATACACTTTACTATATTTAGGAAAGAAATCTCCAGCACGTGTGCTTCGACACCTTCAAGCGAACAAGTGGCGCTTATGTCCACACACCTCGCCACCCACAATGACATAAACCATACATCATCAACTGCAAACAAGTGGGCTCAAGAGTGAATTTGAGTGTGTCTACATGCTCGTTTGTACGCGTGTGTGTATTATCCTGCAAATAACTAAATCTAACCACAGACGGAGAGTATCTTTGTTTGCCCAACGCTATGCTTTGCTTAGTGCCCAAGCGGACCTTTGCTAAAGTTTTTTCTAGTTTTTTTTTTTTTGGGTTTATTGTAAACTTTGTATTGTTTTTAATTTTTGTTTGCATATGCTTGTGTCTTATTTTCTGCTCGACGCTACAAGTGTCTTTCGCTTATTGTGCCATGCTGACAGTTGTGTTCTGCCGCTGACAACACAATTCAAAACTTTTAATAATGATGTTATTACTTGTATATCAAAAATAAACATAATTTTACTTTCTTATACAATTTGCTTTATGGGAATTCGAGCGCCTGAAATTGTTCGCATAGACGAATATACACACCCATGAATGCCCTGTAGGAAATATAAAACTAGTATTATTGATTTCTTTTGCCAAATTGTAATAGTTCCGAAAAATGCATGCCACTTCTTGATAGTTCAAAGGTACTCTGCTTTATTTCAAGTTCAGGTAACACTGATCCCTCTTGCTTTACCCGTAAACCTTAAACCGAATTAAAAAAAAAACATCGCCAGCTATTGTTGAAGGAGTAAGAGCGCGATCAAACTAAGTAGTTTAATAAAGGTTTTGAAACATTTGATTTATTTTCAGTTTATCGCTAAGACTTATCGCTCTCGAATGTTTATGAAAGTTCACCGATCCTACGTTATCTCGGAAGGAATGTAGTATCATTAAATATCTTCGAGAGTCGTATAAATAGTTTCGTAGCAGTCGTGTTTATTTTCAGGCTTTTATCTATGACTTTATCTATGTTTATGTCAGGAGCTTTACAAGTCTGTTTATCAACCTAGTCTTATGTGGGTAGGAAGAATCATTGATTCAAGAGTCGGATGGGGTAGTTTCTATTACAAGATTCGAATTTTGGACTACTCGATGATCATAATATAATATAATGTTAATACATAAATTTTTTCGTAACAGAGATGAATTGATAACAGTATCTGGGATCTCTGATTTTTCTAGTGAGCTGGTTACACGAAAAAGAGTTACGGCATGACTCTTGGGAATTCGCGGCAACAATTTCTCTAACCACAAGCTAACTGAAGAACTATTTCGGGCTGTTCTATACAAAACATAACTAACCAACTCAATCAGTTAGTAACTGTCAAAATTATCTATCATTTAGGCAGCATCATAACAGTTTTGTTACCCTGCGTAACTTAGTGCAGTTTCGTTCTGGACAAATCGTTAGATGTTGGACCAGTTCAATGAAAGGCACTTGGACGACTAAGGAAATCTTAACGACTATAGAATCATCTGATATTTACACACATTTACAGAAAAGAGCTCAATTTCGATCAAAGTGAACCTAACCTTGCCTAACAGAAACACTTTATAAGAAAAACAGAAGTGGGGCTTGTTTGGAGCCACAAAAGTTCAGAACTAACGCACTTTCCGGCAGGGCAAGTTTGAATCTCACTGTTCGCCTGTCGGATTTCGCTCTCAACCTGCCACACTGCCAGGTCCATCCTGCCACTTTTTCGTATTATAGCCTCTCAACCATATTCAGTCCGAGTGGTTTTCTGTTTACTTTCAATTTTTTTTTGTTTTCGTCGGTTTTCCACATCTCCTATGCGCTTGTTTACTTTAGCATCTACTATTTGGATTTTTACTGCTCACTTTTTTCATGCACCGTTGCTGCTCTTGGGCAAAAGATAATTTACAGCAAATGCTATTCCCAAAGTCTCAAAGTATGTTTCGCTACTAATATGCTTATTTTGCTTTTTGTTTTCCAAAGTGAAAACAGGTAGTCGACCAAACGTGTGTTTTGCTTTGTTTTGCTGCTATTTTTACACCTACATACATATAGTAGGTATAAGTGTGTGTTTCACCCCCTTCAGTTGGCAGCTTTTAGAACCTTTTATCGAGCAACCAGCTGAAAGGAATACTGTTAAGATGCTTTTACAGTTACTTTCAGCACGCCAACGATAGCTCATTCCACCTGTCGTGGCTGCTGTTGTTGTTTTTTATTTGTATGTGTGTGTGTGTGTATGTATATATGTGTGTGTGTGTTGCAGGATGGGTCAGCCGCTTGTTGAATCTGTCAATACCATTTCAAACTGTTGCTATTCCAGCTACCAACACTCATAGCGTAAGCTTTGTGCCTCCGAGCACCGCCTCGACCTTACCGTTACAGTGAATTCGTTTGAATTCGTGGGTGGGGCGTTTGCTGGCAGCACCTCAATGCCACTTGGTAATTGAATTGAACGTAAATTTACTGAAATATTTTTCCACTCGAAGCGCATCAGCGTATACAAAGCAACAACGCGCAACAACAACAACACAATTGTGAAACAAAAAAGCGAAAACAGTGAGAAGTGTTGTTAAATGAATTTCAGCCGTTTATTGAAAGGACTAGCCTTGACTTTGACTTGGCGAGCCACCGTATTTTAATCACCACTACAATTATAATACAAATGTATATATATTTGCATGTGAAGGTGTTCAGTCATCTAACGGCGCGCTCGAGACGCTCGGCTGGTTCGTCGAGAATGCTTTGGCTTTGTGTGTTTATCCGCGCATGGCGTGAACTCCACGTCCAAACTGTCTATGTCAAGTGCTAAACTGCTGCTTGTTTACGTAATGCAGAGCAAAAAATATGTGACTCGTGGTGCAGAAGCATTGGTAGTAAATTCCGAGTTTCCGCACATTTGAAATTCACGCAATTACAGCCGACGAAAGATACTCTAAAACTTTGAGGAATCAGCGAGTAATCAAAAGGCTTTTTAATTCGTTGTTTGTTTATTCATTATAAATCCAACAACAAAATCCAAAAAGGCGAAAATGGAAAATCAATTGTTGGCTACATTAAATAAAAACAATAGTGTTCTTGTTGTTATTGTAAGTCATTGCTCAATTACTACGTAGACGCTTATTTTCTAAATGGGCCGACCGTTTAATGGCCGCCCATCTGCCAAATGAGTAGTTGTTTACATAGATATAGCCACTGGTGAGTAACAAGTTGACGGCTATTTAGCTACTGGCTATTCCTGGATATTTAATTTTATTTGTAGCAATTAAGTGGTATTGATTTAATTAAATAAACAGTTGCTCCGCAGGGTTCCTTCTTCACATTTACCTTGTTGTGGCTACAGTGTGCAAAAATAGAACCAATAGTTTCAGTTCTGATAAATGTTCTGTTGGAGGTCTAAATAGAAGCTATTTTTATATCCTAAAAGTTCAGAGGCCCAATAAAATACATATCTAAATAATCCTATGACTAGCTGCGTGTATTTAGGTATATCCGTCTGTTAGTACGATATATACACGAACTAGCCTCTCACATTTTGAGATATCGGGCTGAATTTACGTATAAGTCTTGTTCCCCCAAGAAACTGCTCATTTGTTAGATCCACCGATATCGGACCACCATACAATATACATAGCTGCCATACGAAGTGATCCATAAGAACCAAAAACTTTTTTATTTGACAAGATATCACTATTGTCTAAGAGAGCTCTAATCTTCAAACAAATTTTTCAGATCGAACTACTATAGCACATATCTACTATTTAACTATACATTAATTTGAATGAACGCATTTCCAAGAAGCATTTTTCAAATTAATTGAGTCACTTATCTCTAAAATATACCGACTGAACGGATTTGTTCTTAAAAAAACAAATTCCTTTATTTTCTTGATGTGTTGATCATCAGTTGATGTCGATTGGTCGTCCTGAATGTGGTTAATCGTCAAAGCGTTCTCGACTCTGAATAATTTGTACCAATTAAAAACACAACGCCCACGACAAACAATTATCACAGAAGACCTTTTCAACGTTCTGAATGTTTCGGCATCAGAAATTTGATTCCGCACACAAAATTGAATGGAATTTCTATATTTAATAAAGTCACTCATCGTAAAAATCGCCGAATGCACTTTATGTAATTCAAAAGGACAAGCTTATACTAAACACTAATGATTATTTTGATTTGACATTTGGCACAGATGTTACTGACAGTCATACCAAAATAGAAAAAATATATTTAGATGAATGGGTTTTCACGCGAAATTTAAAATAAAAAATCTTACTATTTTTTGCCCACCGTGGTGTTCCGTTTTGAGTGTTTTTATGTATTCAAAATTGAACTGAACCCTATTATAATAAAGAAATTTTGTAAATATATGTTACTCACCTGTAATTAATTGTAACTATCCAAAAATCCAAATGGCAAGCAGAAAAATTCAATTAAATTCTTTAACATTGCATCATTAAATTTTTTGTTTATTATAAACTGGAAAATAATTTTTATTTTAATTTTTGTAATTTTCAGAATATTATTATGTGTTGTTATCGTTGTATCAATTATGACTTCATTTTATTTTATTTAGCTATGCCTAATTTAAGTATATTTTCATTTGATTTGCACATCTGGTTTTTTAACAAACACAATAAACATTTCTCTTCGGTGAGTAGGCAAGCACTTAAGATTATCTTATTTGCTTAATTGATTCAATTTTACTTTCACTTGGTTTTTAAGCGATTTAAAATCTAGTTGGATCTTATTTTTTATATTTTTTTGCAATAAAATCTAAAATTTTATTTGCGGCAGAAGTTTGAAAGCAGAAATTAGGACAAATAGTATTGTATTTTTTAGGTTTCAAATGCGTGGTATATTTTAGATTAAAAAACACATTACCGTTATATTTTATTATTTTTTCAACTAGAAATTAAAAGATTTTGCACACTCATCAAATGTTTTTATTTTTTAATTTCTTTTAAATTTATTTTAATTATTTTTAATTATTAATTTTTTTGTTTTCATAACAAATACTTAAAATATTTTGGTTTCCTTGGAACTTACTGTAATTGGCTTTCAAACTCAATGAAAGTAATTTTTTCACCATTTCATGAATTTAAAGTCTGTAGGTAACACTGAATTCACTCGATACTACCGTTATTTTTCACTCTGTCGAATAAGAACACTTATTCCTGCCTTTTCTGCATTGAAACTTTTCACTTTTGCACATCATTATTATTCATCAAATAATAAGTATTTAGTTATTTTCACTTTTTCAACACCAATTTACTAAGATAAATTTCACTAAATTCATAATTAATTGAACTAATCACCGAAACTTGCTATTTTCACTTATCCGTTATTTGCGCTAATATTTCGCGGCTGTTCGGCAAAGACTGAATTGCGCCAACATGCAAAGCACAAGACACCAACGACAACGACAACGGCAGCGGGCAGCGAACAACGAGTGGCGACTTGTTCGTTAGATGGGTGGTGTTTGGCGTTCGCTACCGGCTTCACTAACAACACTTTTGGAGCACATGCAAAGCTACATGCACTTAAACACCCACACAACCACAACTAGCAACATTTCTTTACAACATTTATGTGAGGCAACTGAGACGCAACATGTGCCCGCAGTATTTGTTAGCAACATTTCAAGGCAACATTATGAGCTTTAGTATTAATTATTTAATAAATTAAAATATTATTTAACGGGTAAAAAGTGTGCGTGACAAATATAGGAAGGGAAATTAAGCTCATAATAGCTCACGCTGCACTTATAAGTCAATTAATTAATCATATTAAGTTATGAATATTTAATGCCTAACCAAATCGAAAAATTATTCTAATCATTTGGTTACATAGGAATATTTAAATTTATCGAAATTAATATAATTTTTTGAATATATTTGTATTTAAGTACATTTCCTACCTTAAATTTACGGCTTGTCTGCGTAAATTTCCTCCTCTTCCTTTTAAATACACTTGCCAGCAACATGTTGTGCAACATTTGGTTGTTAACCAATAATTTTCCGATTGGGTTGCAGCAAAGTTCGCAGCTTCGTTGCCTGGACAACAGCATGATATTCATGTGTGCGATTAGCGTCGTTTTCTGTGTAAGTTTGCTAAATGCTGGCGTCGCTTTTGTATATGCTCGTGTTTGTCGGCAGCCGGCAATTTGGTTGTGTTTTGTTCGTTCGGCTCACCGGTATCCAACTACAACGCGCAATAACATGTCGCAACATGTTCGATGGGTGGTGGATGGGTAGGCTGGACAGATAAAGTGTTGCCAGGGAAACAAAAGGGGAACAGATATGGCCACATATGTATAGGGAATTTCTGGAAATAAAAAATATTATAAATTAAATTAAAATAATATAAAATAAAATGAAATAAATTAAAATTTAATTTAATTATTATTATTAGTTACGGTCCGTTCAAACTCATATTATTGAGATGTAAGTATGTATGTATTTTTAACAATTTCAACGAAGAAAAACCAACTGCAACAGTTTTATATTTGGGTTGGTTAAATTAAAATAGTTTGGAAAGCCGACACGCGTTTGAAAGACGTATACGTTTTGAAGCAAGGTTGCCACATGTTTCATTTTGTTTTCATAAAATATAATATAACCGAATAATTGCAATATGGGTACCGAAAATATATTTTTATTTTCGCTTAGAATGAAAATTATTTTAAAACGGGTTGCCACATGTTTAAATTTTTATTACATTTTTATTTAATATATTTAATAACTTACCATATATGTAGGCTTAAAACTTAAAACAATTTTGCGGAATGTATTTTTGAAAAGAGTTTTCAGCTACTTATATAAAAATTGAGGTTCACACAGTATTGAGAAAATAAATTGAACATTGCCATATTGGTATCAAGCGAAAGTGGCTTTAGAAAAATGTTATTTAAATACATTTAATTTTTACACTAAGATTGCTAATTAGGAGTGAAGATATTGAGTTTTATATAAGTATGTATGTAGATAGGTTAGGTCAGGTTATACTGATCCCTAGTAATGCCAGAACGAGGTTCAGTTCAATTTGAGATAAAGTATTACATTAACAAGACGTCAACGCCTTTTGCGGATTTTAGTTACTTAAAGCTACGAAGCTCATCGATATCTAAGACAAGTTTCAGATAAAGCTGGACAGAAGCATAGGAGTTAATCCAGCATCAAATGTGACCCATCATTAGCTTTAACGCTCCGCTACGTAGACCCGACTACGTACCGGAACGGCCCAGGATTTTTTATCCGGGCAATAACTGCCAACCCGGCAAAATTATGCCGTTATAACAACAAAAACAGTTATTAGGCCAACAACCATTCTTCAGTTCTTTCGAGATCGCATGAGTAAAAAGCATGCATGGTTTTCTTAGGGGCTCTTGCACGTAATTTTGGGGATCCGTAAGACTTTTCGGAAATTTCATTGTATATTGTTTATAGTAACTTCCGTATTTTGAATACTGGACGGATGGCACTTTTATCAATCTCACCAGCTATTTAGTTTCTCGAAATTGCTTTGTGGCCTGGAACCCAGTATATATGCAGCCGTTACTTCTACTGACCCCTTGCATTTAATGACATTCTCCTACGTAATGCGATCTGAGATTATTGTCTTAACTGCCGCGTGGCTATCGACATATAGTTCCATATATATTGGTCTTCTTCATGAAGCTTAAAAGGTTTCCTGAGAACCAGCTCCGAGCAATAGATTCCGGTTCTCATGTGAAATAAAATAGATATACAATATATAATAAACATATGTATATTTTCCAATCTCGAACATATCAGCTCCTTTTGTCACATTTGATACTCTACAAACATATGTATGTATGTTACGCAAAAAAAAAAAAACAATCTTAACTAATATAAAACTTTGTTTTAAAAAAATTTTACTTTTTGGAAAGAAATAAATTCTGTGTGGCAACGTTTAAACTCTTAAGTACAACTTAAATATAAAAAGCTCGACAAAACCGGCTAAAAAAGCACGCAGGCGGTTTTCAATATTCGGTCAATAAAAACTTTACGAACAAGCTCGATGTTACATAAAACTTCTTGCAATTTCACATATGTATGTCTTAAAAGCTTTAAGGTACTGTATAAAAAAGCACTAAAATATAACTGCACTGCGCAGGTCAACATAAGCTTTTCAACCCCACTTACTTTTAGCTTTGCCACCACTCAAATCACCACAAAGCTTTTAACTAAATAAGTTTTATTAAAACTTCATATTGCAGCTTCCAGAGCTTTCTTGAGCTTTTATTTACAGTATTTAGCTATTACACAACTTTGTAGCTTAAAGCGTACCCAACTTCCTGTCCAGCTTTGTAATTGCCATCACTGTTGAAAATCAGCACTAGTGGTCCTGGGTTGGTGCCTGAAATTGGCGCGCTTCAAATTATATGCACGAAAATCAACTTTATTGCCATAAAAATAATGTACTTGCTACTGTGTCACCCTGAATGCTGCTGCCACAGAAATATGTTGCGCGTATATTGCTTTCCACAACAGTCGCTTGGGGTATCAGTAAATAATCTTCACTTAAGCCCTCGCTACGCAATTGTGGTCGGCAATAATTGTCCAATTCGTGAAATTTCTGGCGGCTGTATTCGGCGCCCAACCTGAAGTAGCGCATCTTAATTCTGTGAACATAAACAGATTTACCGTTATTAGCATGCCAATTTGTAGCATTGTTAATGAAAGTTTACTCGAGCGATTTCGACGACTGTTGACGGCGGAAGCAGATAGCATAATTTAGATTCGCCGGATAAACACCCGAACCGCCATTATAATTGAACGAAGTGATAGTGCCAACGGCTTCTGGAAAGTATTGCAAGCAACCAGGTGGTGCAAGTAGGTAATTGTCAGCGACGCTAGCTCGTGGGCCTATATCGCTTTCAAGGTGCTCATTATCATTCTCCTCCACCTCAAGAGAATCGATAGTACCACGTAATGCTGACTTTGATGGATACTCCAATTGCCTTATGTGCATATTCCAGCGTGGCGCTGCCAGTTTTCCGTCGCCCGAACGCGGCGCAGTAACTATACTTAAATCGATGCTTTCGACGCCGGCAGTGCGATTGAAAGGCACATAAATATGTTGTCCGACCTCAGTTCCGCAAAGCTTTAACCCGTTCACGGCGAAGTAGTCTTTCATGCATTGCACGTACCATAAACCGTTCTGCGCGTCGGGTATGCTGGGCTGTGCGAGTGTCAGCGAGAAATCGATGCGTAGCTGACAAATATTGTTGTTGTAGGCGTTAATGCGATAGTTGCATTCTTGTGGGGGAGTCTCCGGCTGCGTCAGATGAATGTGCTTTGCGGCAGTGCTGGCGCCGCAGTTGAGCTTGGCGGCGTTGCTGAAGGCATAGACGACAGGTGTGCCACAAACAATAAGCGTCGCTGCTGTGAAGAAGAGTTGAGCGTTGGTGCGCATATTTTCCGATTTGATAACTCAAATTACAATGGGACGGTTACACGAATATTGACTTAAATTTCAAAATTAATTATTGGCTTTCAAAATTTAAACTATTCAGCTGCCATTTGAGTTCGCTTGCTGAAACTTAGTCGACTAATAATCAATTATTTTTTCAGCGCCATCGGTGCAACCTTTTTATCGCCCTTGACATGGCTGCTGCAATCAGTAAAATCAGTAATTGATATTGCCGTTATCTCAAACTGTTATCGCGTATCCAACTGTTTATTTTTATTTGTTGTGAACAAGCAGCGTCGAAGATGTGTCATAACTGATCGAGAACTGGCCTCTAGCGACGTTTTCGGCAGTATTGCCCAAATATCGAACAACTCATTATCTAATTATAATTGATTCTTTTTGTTTTCTAATGTTTTTGGGCGTGTATCTAGGCTGTTTTGCAATCTGTTGTTGTTGTGCGTCTGCTAAGTCTCTTGCAAACTCACACTGCTCTTATGAAATATTTAATGGCAAATAAGAAAATATTTTTTCTTAGTTAATTCGATTCGTTTCTGGTGTAATGTTGTTTCGCATTAAGCATTTGGTGTACCTCGCTTCGCTTATTGCGTGCTTCGGTTGGTCCTCGGCACAAATATGTGAGTATAGTACAGGTGAAAGTAGAATTGTGGTGGAATATCCTTTTTTGGTATTTTCTAACATTCCTTATTGAAGTCTTTTAACATTCCTTATTGAAGTTCTCTAATATTCCTTAAAGTCTTCAAAGATTCCTTAACGAAGTTAAAGGTCAAGAGAATATGTTCTTTGGGCACATAACGCCAAAATATTAGGTTAAGTTCGTATAGGTCGAAAGATAATACCAACTTTGGAGAACGGTGAAGGACTCGCAAGAAATTATAATATATGAAATAAAATTCTTAATTATTAAAATACCATATTCATTGGCAATACCAGATAGTAACAAAGTGATACGAACCAACCCGAAGCAGTTGTAATGCCAGATGGAGGTTCAGTTTAATTTGAGCTCTAATATCCGTCATAGAAGATATCAATAATTTTTGCAAGTTTTAAGAGCGAGTTAATTTTGAACTGCGAAGTTCCTAGATGTCAAAGAAAAGTTTTATATAAGGCTGTACAGAAGCATAGGAGGCGATCTAGCGTCTCTCTTATGCCTACTTTCTTGAACTTTCTGATTGTATGGTCATTACTTATGCCCATCCGGCTTGAAGGTGAAGTCAGTATATTGTGACCTGTTATTTGGCCAACGATCACCCTGCAGTCGAGATCATGATCTTCAACATGATTTGGGCGATCCTGCATATCTGTAAGCATTCCATCTCGCACCCGGTATACATGCAGCCAAGTTCCGGAAGCCACTACATCTACTGCCTTCATGATTCTAGAGACTTCTCTACGATATGAGATTATTGACTAGAAAGACTTCCATATGGCGGATACTGCGGTATTCCGATTAGGGTATTTTCTTCCGGTTTCGGACACATTTTTGGAGCGCTATACGATAGATTGTTGAACAGTTTAGATGTAATTTTCATAAACACACTTCCCATCACCAACAATGATGCATTTGTTGAATGTAAGGTGCTCAGCTATGATGTCAAGCATATCTTTTGTGGCCTATACTTAACGGTTTTGTTGCGAAAGATGCAGGTGCTTCGGTACGAGTCTAGCATTGACACGCTTTATATCTACAACATAAACTAAAATGTGTTGAGTCGACTCAAATTCTCTGCAAACTCTCTGCTGTCAACAGGACGATTTTCAAGCACTCGTCAATAACAGAGGTGGATGGACGACTCGGATGAGGCAAGTATTCGTTCACTGAATACGTTGTGCATAAATACTTGTGTTCGTGTTAAAGTAGACTCCCCAAAAGACTTTTGCAATATTTTCAATGATTCCAGTTCCAGAGGTTAACAAATACATAATAATAGGTAGAATCATTTACCCCTAGGTTAAGTTCCTTGATAAATTCAAGGTCGTCGGTTCTTCCTTGGATCATTTCATAGATTTATTCGATATTTTTCGACGTACACCTGAACCCAAGGTTAAGAGAGATGCTGTTTTTCTTAGAAATTGGAGTAATTTGGACTAATGAAATCATTATACCATTATGCAGTGTTGTTAATAACCGATTTGGTTCAGTTCTTATAACTTATTTTTTATATCAGTGGCCAGTGTACATCTTTATATAACATATTCTCACTTAGTCTTGCTGATTACATTTCAATTTGAAAAACTAACAAATCCCTTTATATTGCACAATATTTTCATCTCTTTCTCTCACAGCAAATTTCCAATGTCGCCAAACGACACGTCTTAAGCGGATTGTTATACACAGCCCTACACAACCATTTTCCTCATCCACATGCCAATACACGATCCGACGTCAGAGCACTCATGTTTGCCAATTACTCGTACGTTTTCAGCAATTCGAGTTGCAACAGCCGACCACCAACTCCGTTACGAATACTTTAACTTGCATCGACTCCTTCACAGCCGGACGGTTTACACTGTGTGGTGATAATAGCGGACAACACATTTATATACCATTTGAGGGAGACTCGGCGGTTCTAAACTTCAATTTACCCTCGCGTTCGGCGCAAGCGAATTGGCATTTGATTGTCGAACAACTCGAGTGTCCACCGGCACCGAGTTATGTAGCTGACGGCTTACCACCGCTCATTGGTGGCATGATCAAAGATCTACTAGACTTGCGTAATGTTTTCTCGAGGTTCATCAGTGATATGGATTTACTGGCGCCAGCTGGTTGTGATCAATATTATACTGAACCATCGGGCATAATAAAAAGTTTCAATTATCGTGATGGCATCAATACATACTATATGACTAATATGAAGTATACGATTTGTATTAAACAAACGATGACGGCAAATGCGATCGAGTGAGTGGCGAATTTGTGATTTGGTCGCGAAGCTTTCATTATGCGTTTTTTTCTAATATTTATTTTTTTAGATACACCGTCAACAAGTTTTCATTGTCTTCCGAGTTGCCGTCCGAATTTTACAACGAGGCTTGCCATCCTTTCATATTCACCGAGGGGCGCCAGAGCGATTATCTTATGATACCCAATTCGCACTTCGCCGACAATGCTGCTGTTCAGCCGACGTACTTTTGTGGTCAAGGCCTTACAGCGGGTCAAGTTGTCATCGGTGAGATTTCCTTGATTTGGTGTGAGGCAGCATTTTATTTATTTTTTGTTTTAATATTCCAGGTTCCAGACCATTTATAATGCATTTCTCCAGCGATGAGCAATGGCATTCGGAGGAAACAGGCTTCAGCATTGAATACCGCACTAAGGCGGCCGCTTAAATTTAAGAGCTGTGGCTCAATATGAATTTTTAAATATGTGTGTTTCAAAGAGAGCATTAGTTCTTAAAATATATATGTACAAAATTTCGGCAGCAAAAAGCCTGTATTTCCGTTACTGCAGTCGACTTCGTAGGTGCCACGAAACTGTATCTTTCAATTTCAAAAATCACACTACTAGATAAAAGAAAAAGCACTTTGATATGAAAGAAAAAGTGTTCAAGTAGCATGATCTTTCGATAAAAAGAAACAAATGTTGCTTTATGATGAATTCGATCTATATCCAGACGGTGTTATTTGAGGAAGAATAATACTTCTAACATTAACCTTCTTCAGATCCCATAAATCCAAATTTTTACCGGACGAAAAAAAAATGAAATTTTCACTTTCACTTATTTTAATACAAATCTCTATATGGGCTTCGAAATATGATCCGACTGCTAGCATTCCAACGTTCAATCCAATTTTGCATATACTTCATGTAAGCCTTAACTGGGGTGGCTTTCAGCGAGTTTCAATTTTTTCGGTTTCATTTCATTTTCGATACATGCATGCTTTCGAAATGAAGCAGAAAATGCCGTTATCATCATTAGCGAGGGTTATAACATGATGTTGACTGCCTTTTTTCCCGAATTTTTATGACATCGACGGTGTGCTCCCTCATGTTTCATGTCTATACATGGACATATTGCGTGCAAAATTTGGTGGCTCGTTGTTTCGATGTGGCTCAGTCAAATGTGTTCAAGATCACGGTATTTTAACGCCTTTACAATATTTTCTCTGGGGGTGTGTTAAATTAAAAGTTTACGCCAATCAACTAGCAACGCTCGAGGATCTAAACGACAACATTCAACGCACTAAAATTCCGAAACGCTGCAATTCCAGCCGAAATGTTGCTTTGGATCATCATAAACGGAGTGAATACATACAAACGGAGTCGTAGTTGCCGTTTGGTCGACAGTTTTTCAAATGTTAAAGGCCATAAATTAACTGAATAACAAAAAAGTAAAACCCATTTTGGTAGTCGCTGTTTATACAGGTAATGATAAGCATGACGAGCTGAGTCGATTTAGCCCTATCCGTCTGTCTGCACGCATATACGAGAACTAGTTCTTAAATTTTTTAGATTTAGATCTAGAAATTTTCAACCGCCCTCTTCTCACCAAGAGGTTGATCATTTGTCAGAACGGATTATATCGGACCAATAGAATATATATAAAGGTGCCATACAAACTGAATAAACCACACCAAGCCGTTGTTTTTTCTGCATGAAATGGCAGCTCCTGAAACTCTTCAGGTTGCTCTTAGTTCCAAATATTATAATAGCAATTTTGCTTGTTTAAATACCCATTGAGCCAGAAATGGGCTTCATTGCTGAACAAAATTTGGCTTGAAAACTTCGGATGTTCTTGGAACTTTTCAAGAGCCCATAGAGCAATGCCGCTTGGGAAATTCGAGTGGCTTTAGTTCTTCTTGCACAAGCTGTATTGAACAATTCATAAACGTTCTTCAGGTATAAGTCTCTCCATGATGAAATGCCAAGCAATAATAAATAAAAATAGCATGACAGCTTGACACGACTTACGAGAGATCTTTCAAAATAAGGCTTTTGTAAAAGGTACTTCTACTTAGATCTCCCTATATCAAAGATAAAGATGACGAGCTGACTCTATTTAGCCCAGTCCGTCTGTTTGCGAACTAGTCCCTCAATTTTGGAGATTTCGATCCGAAAAATTTCAACTGCCCTTTTCTCACCAAACCACAAAAAACAAAATCACTTTGGACTATGCTAGCAATTAGCAAAGAGCAGTTGAACTAATATCTTTCTGATATTTATATATAGTATATATGTATTTATATTTCAAATAACGTAACAAGAGAAAAGGATGGAATTATTTAATATGGACTTAATTTATGGTATGTGAATCTTCACACATATATATCTACAACTGCAAAACGATATTTTATTTAGTCAAAATTAAATTCAATCGTATATATAAAGGTGAAAAATACCAGGAAGGATTTGACTAGAATCATCAGAACTATACGGCTCAATGGGAGGCGTACATTATCCATAGTTTTTCTCAACTCATCAACTGGCATAAACACTTTCTGGCCTAAGTTCTCTAACAAAGCCTTTTGAAGCATATTAAATTGTCTCACGAATGACCCAATTTAAAGAAAGTATAGCGAAAGATTTTAACTACCAATTATATAGAAATATTTGTTCGATATTCATTGGACCGCACCTTTAACAAATTCTATTACAGAGAGGATCATGATTCATGAATTTGAATTCCGAAATGCACTTTTTTCGAATTGATATCGATTTATGGGTAAACACATTTGCAAATGAGATATTTAAAAGCAAAGGAAAAACGATGCTGAATTCGTTCACCAAATCCCACAAAGGTTCTTAGTATACCGTTAAACTGAAGTGCTTACATCAATAAGTGTATATGTGTGATCACAGAGAAAAATCAATATTTGTTTAAGATATGAACGAGCAAACATTGCCCAATTTAGAAATTCCAACTAACAAAATTTGTGACCAAAAACAAAGCGAAACAAATTAGTAGCTCAAATCATGCAAGCCAATGGGTGTGAAAAACATACATACGCGGAAATGACCAACGAATAACAGTAAATAGAACGAAGCGGCTTTGGTTGGTTGGAAACGCTGTGGTGCACATTTATTGCTCCAATAGAGACCACACAACTTCTCGGGAAGGCTAGCGTTATAATGACAAATATATAAAAAAAAACTTCCAACACAACAACAAATAAAATTTTGGGGAATTTAAAACAAACAGCAAATTTTGGTTAATACCATTTCGCTATTTTGCGAGTTTGCATATCACTTTCGAGCACTTAAAACGCTTGTAAATATTTGCACATAACTAAGGTAGCCGTAGACTCGAGTTCAGCGCTGTTGTTTTTGCAAACCAGCGTAGAACGGTATCTATCAGCGTATAAGTGTTTGTGTAAAGCGTGTGAGCGAAAGAATAAATTTGATCAGCTATGACTTGTGTTGGCTGGTCTACAAGACGCATACCATTACTCGGCTGCTCGGCAAGCTAAGATCGAGCCAACGAGCGTTCGATTGGTGCAACGAAGAATGAGCACTCAACCCAATAATCGCCGAGATGGCGGCAACGCATTGTACGTCATGTCAGGTCGGTCAGGTGTGCTATGACAGATCTATAAAATGAAAGCTTCGTGTAAGTAACGGCACAGTTTGCGGTGCGTGCGCGTGCGTTATACGAGTGTGGGCGAGAGCGTTAGTGAATTGGTGATTGGCAATAATTTAGCTATTTAAAAAGTGACAAAAGTGCTAAAAGCAGGAAGGAATAAACGAAAAGACTTTAAGAAAGGTGTAAAGTGTTAGTGAATTTGGAATATTTTTATTTGAATTAAACATACTGAGAAATCAATAACTTTACAAATATGGTGCCATCGCTGTGGAAAATTATAGCCTTAGTTTTAATATGTGGTCATGCGGTACGTTGTGCCTTGTGGAAGGATAATGTGCTTTACAACAATGTAAATGCAAGTTATGCATATTCGTATAAACCGACGCAGGATATAGACGATTCGAGCATGTTTCGGCAGGCGCGTCGCAGTGCGGCTAGCAATGCTTGCACCACAAACGAAGGCACTTCGGGCACTTGTCTGTCGCGCTTCAATTGTATGCGTCAGGGTGGCATACCCAAAGGTTATTGCAGCACCTATGGCGTGTGTTGTGAAAGTGAGTGACTAAATAATTGCTGGAGAGCGTGAATACGTCTAATAAATACCGAAGATACCGTTTTTAAAGGGTTAAATGGGTTCCCTTCGGTTGAGAACAGTCTTTTTTTCAACAATTTTTTCTCATATAAAAAATGAAATATTTCATTAGAATTTTTTATTGTTACAAACATACACTATTAACAAAAGGATTCTAAAATTTTTGGGAAATAATATTTTAAACTCGGCCATTGCGATGCCATTTCCGATGACCCCTCGGAAAAAAGATGCGCCCGCATTGGCAGGATAATACCTTACAGGATCATCTAAAGTGAAAAAATACGTGTTTTAGTTAAAACCTTCACTTAGAACTTGGATAAAAATGAAATTTAAATTTTTTGCAGACATTTTTACAAAAAAAATGATAATTTCGCGACACTTATTTTTTTCAAATTGTTGGTATCGAAAAAAAATCCTGTGCAAAATTTCATGAAGATCGGTTAAGTAGTTCTCGAGAAGTCTTGCTAACCGACTACAAAAACAAGTCTAAAAAAAACGCGTTTAAAGACGGAGCACTTAGCCTAGCTAGCCTCGAGCACACAAGTTCTCAAGCCTGTATCTCCGAAACTATTACTCAGATCAACTTGAAAATTTAGGACAATATTCAAAAGGTGTTATAGAATTTAATAAGACGATAAAAAAGTTTGATTTTTTGAAACCCGTAAGCCCATGTAACCCCTTAAGGCTTTCAAAAGTTGAAATTATTGACCAACGCAATCAAAATGATACTCACAGATTAGGTTAGTCTGGTAGACCAATAAGCCACGCATAGACCAGTTTTGGTCCTTTACCAAATGGAGTTATGTTACCAGGTCCATGTTAAGAAGTCATGATGATCTATCAATACTCAATAACCCAGTAACAAGTTCTCAGAGAACCCTTAGTTTGTATAGATTTATAGTTAGATTATAGATTCTTGTATTTAGGTCAAAAAACCTTTGGATCGAATAAGTATTTATAATTTGAGAAAGCGCAAGGGTTCTGAAACAATTTATATTGTAACTTGCCTAATACACAGGAGGGTATAAATAACATTATTAATGTTTATTTGAACCAAAGAAAATTCCAAAAAAATTCGACCCACTGAATACTCTGGGATCTATAACTGTTTCATATATATCCCTGAGAATTTTCCAACAGACATTCGAGTTAAGAAGAAGTTAAGGAAAAAAGTTTTGGAACTGGAAATGTTTGCTTGTTTTTAACTTAGCCAACAAATTTAAGCGGCATTTAGTGATATAAAGTACTTGATGAGGAATATTGGTGAAATCATATATTTAAAATAATTTTTTTCGAAATTTTTATACGTAAGTTCTATTCAAATTATTGTTATTATTCCCCACTTAAAAACCGATATCTCGTCCTTAAGAGTCAGACCCGCTTAGGATATTTAAAACTATCGAATAATTATTTTTATTAAGCGATTATAACTACTTCAAAATCAGAAAAAAATAATTTTTTTGTTTACATTTTTTTGCCGCAGCCGATCTCCAGTAACCTCCAGAGAAAGGTGTCTGTTTGATTAAATTTTTTTTTGCTGAAAATGATCTCAAATCCAGAAAAAAAAGCAATTTATGTACTATAGATGAATATAATCAAAGGACCCGTTAAAATCCTGATTTTTCAAAGACCGGCGGCTTCCCCAAAAAAAGTAGTATGTGGTTTAAAAAATTGAAATTATCATCACGTTATGTTAGAAGATTATGACTAAGATCTCTCCGCCCCAGCGTAATGATAAAGTCCAATATACTGATGGGTGCTAGCGAAGCGATGTGATCCTTATTTCGAAACATGCAGTCTATTAGCAGGTGATCTGGTGTTTTAGACTCCCTGACGGCCGGTAATTTACATAAGAAGCTAGGCCCTTGTTGTATAAGTGCTTTTTCAGCTTGCAGTGGGCATTGCAGAATGCGACAAGTAGTCTGAATTTGTCCCTAGGGCGGTTAATTACATATTTAAACCTGCTGAGGTTACAACTTCCATTAGCAACTAGGCATTGCGTATGCCTTGGAGTTGTTGCGTATATCCCTCTTTTCCTAATCCTTTTTTCTTGCGGAGCAGTGACTTTATGGTAAAAAGGCTAGTCGCTAAAACTCAAACAAATTCTAGGGGCGGTCTGTGTGTACTATTTAAATTAAGGAAAAGGTATACCAAAGAAACACATCTAAAATAATTTATTAAACAAAAAAATCATAAATACTTGAAAACCTCTCTTGTAGTAAACCAGATTATTTAAAATGTTGTTTTTTTTTTTTTAATTTCACGCCGCTTTGCATCTCCAGCAAATCTACAATGTGGCCAAGTTTCCAGCTCGAAGCGCATAATAATCAAAAATCCCGTTCAGTTGCCGACCGTGTGTCAATATGTGATTACGCCCTACAGCAGCAATGTTTGTCAGTTACTCATCGAATTTGAACAGTTCGAATTGAATCAACCGACCAATGATGCCACTCTTGGCACCTCAACTTGCGGTGATAAATTCGTAGTGGGCGACTTTACGCTCTGCGGCGAAAATAGCGGTCAACACATATATTTGCCCTACGATGTTGCGGCCGGCGCTACGCAAGTTACATTGGAATTCTCATTTCCCACGAAATGGGCGCAATCCTCATGGAATTTGATTGTTACACAACTGGAGTGTCCACAGCCGAAGAAACGTTTCGGTGCCAGTAGTATGGTGATGCCATTCATGGGTCAAACAAATTTACCAGATCTACGTAAGATATTCTCGGCGAAACATAGCGATTGGGAATTACTAGCGCCGCCCGGCTGTAGTCAGTATTTCCGTCAAACGACCGGTACAATTAAAAGTTTCGGAGATATATACTATATGGAAAATCTGCATTACACAATCTGCATACAGCCGTTACCGGGCCCTTCGGTGATCGAGTGAGTGTGGCGGAAGACATGTAATAAATATGTTGGTAATAAAGTGGTTATTTTATATTTCAGATACACAGTGAATAGGTTTTCTTTATCAGCGGAGCTAACTGACAATTTCTACGATGAAAATTGCCACCCGCTGATATTAACCGATGGTCGTCAAAATGATTATCTCATGATATGGAATGCGATGTTCAAGGACGATGCAACCATGCAGCCGACTTACTTTTGTGGACAGGCTCTGAGCGCCGGTCAGGAACTAGTTGGTATGTTATATGGTGCTCTTTAGTAAACACAATTTACTGTTAACTGCTTTGATTCGTTTTTTAGCAACCGCTCCGTATCAAATGTACTTCAATAGCGATGACCAGTGGAGTAGTGTGGAAACCGGGTTCAGCATATCATATCGAGTGAAATCGGCCATAAGTTAATAACATTGCTAAGAGTCAACATTTTTCAGAATTAATATGCATATTTATTGGTTAAATTAAGAATTTTTATAAAAAAAATTGCAATTGAATAAAGGGAAAAATTAGAAAATCAGGTCATTGCGATTGAGCTTAAAGTTTCCTCAAATTATTATACGAGATGTGTTCAGAAAATAACCGGAAAGTCAAACCAAACTGAGTACAATTCAAGTAACTGTTGACAAAAAACCGAAAAAAGTGTGACCTCATTGAAAACCACACGTAAAAAAAACACGCGTTATTTACATATATAAAGTTAGCCAAGTCAAAGGAGTTCGGTCTTCGAGTTCGGTCTTCTGCTACTGTACATTACATGTAATATATTACTTTTTTGTTCTTGAAAATAGTGAATTGTCTTGATCTCTTCCATATATCACGACGAACCTGCAGGACGTAGTAGTATCCGTCGGAACTGCGAAGCAGATGAACTAACCGAAGCGAACACCACCCTACAATCAGACTCCAGAAAAGAGGGTGTTTATACGCCTCTGGCTAGTTGAAGATATTTAATAGACATATAAGATAAGATAAGATAAATAGATGAGACATACAACGCGACCTTAGGTCTATTGTGCCCTCTCCTAAATCATAACGACCTACATACCTATCCCCAGCATATTGATGAATTCTAATATACTGCCTCTGCAAATATCATCCCGAGCAAGTCGTTGCAGCTTCGATAGTTGGAGCCCTACCGAAGTCTACGATGCTTTTGAGACCCAAGCTAAGGGTTACGTTCTTGAAGCCTGGCAAGGACCTATGTCTCGTAAATGGTCATCTTCGAGGGGTTGAAATGTGTATTTTTTCAATTTCCTGTGTCGAGGGGTGATGAAATGTTCACCTCTTTAATAAGAAATTACAGTAAATTTTCGACAAATATTTAATTGCAAAATCCACATACTTAAATGTCTGTACTCTTATGCTCTTAGCTCCAACATGAAAGAAAAAAAAAATAGTACAATAAACAAAAAAGTATATAACTTAGCGAAGAAAAAATATGTAAGGGGCTGGGAGAGTTAGTGCAAATACTAAATGAGAAAAACGCATTAACGCACTTCTAGGCTGCGACATGATTATCCTTTTAGTAGTAATTAACTAACTAACCACATCAAGTGTTGGCCAACTGCGAGATGACAGCAGTTCGGAGGGGGCGCTGTTAATTTGTGCAAGTCGACTGATGAAAAAGATGCTTCAATTCAGATGAAAGCCTAAAATAAAAATTACTTGGAGTAAGCGAAACTAAAACAATAAATGCAATTCGAATGATATTTTATTAAGAAAAAATATTTATGTGTGAATAATATATAATTTTTGAAGTGTAGGAAAATTGTTTGAGAATATTTAAGAGTAGATATCAAGAATGTTAGACGAATTTTGTATTGAAGGAAAAAATTTTAATTTTCGCATTCGCTGGATAAAAATTCTATGGAATATGTATAATATTGTAGTTAGGTTTGAAAATATTCAATTATTTTTTTAAATTGTATTTATTGTATCTAATTACAATAAACTGTTAATTATACAAAGAAAGCGCTGTCTTTGAAAGAAAGCCAACGAATGAATGATTGCCATAAGAACAATATTGTGCTAGGCAAATATGGCGGCAGACGTGTTAATTAAAACACTTAGCGTGATTGGGCGGAACTTTTTTAAAGCAACTACGGAACATATTTTGTTTCTGTGTTAGGGTGGTCTCCAAATAAAGAGTAAATCCTGGTAATCGATACAATATATCTTCAAAACGATTTTAGTCATCGCCTCATAACAACAAGCAGGTTGCGTTAGAAACAAATTTATATGGGTATTAGGAGGGTAAAATTTTAGACTTCTTAAGGCACACTGAAAAAAATTCTAAGAAATATATAGGCATACAATAATTATTTTTTAGCAAGCAAAAGAGAAGTTGTTTGGCGCTCCAGGTAGTTATTTTAATAATTGAAACGGCAATTACCATATCATCAAATTTGAGCCGGACTGTTCATATTTTCACTTATTTTAACACAAATCTTTATTACCGACTACAAAATAGACTATTTTTGAAGCATTACAAGCATACCAGCGCTGATTCCAATTTTCCATTGAACACAGGTATTTGAGTGACACGAAAGCTTTCAGTGAAGGTGAAGGTGAAGTCGTCAAAAACTTTCCTCATGTGAGTCGTTCATACAACTTTGTGGAAAATAGTCTCTTATGGATCAACTTAATATATTTTGGTTAATGTTTTGGGTATGAAACGGTTAAACAAAACTATCAAATGTTTTTCAGCGTCTAAAACTTAAAAATTAAATCTATAAAATCAGTATTCGTATGAAGAGCGGACAACAAAAATAGTTTGATCACAACTTTTTAAGACACACCCTAATAGAGTACACATTTACATTAAATAATATGTACACTTGCGGTCAATAAAAACGCACCACCAAATATAATTGAAAAATTTATAAATGTAGAATATTACGAAAATTTTTATTTTTTTGAACACGTAGTATCAATTAGTTATACACAAAAATTTTACTCGAAACTGGTTTTTATACCAAATAGCCAATTAATTACAAAACATTAATTAAAATGTACATTCGATGATATTCATGACTAATTAAAAAAAAAAAAAAGTTAAATTAATTTTAAGTGAGTGAGTCTGAAAATAGGCTTCAAAACTACTATATACGAGTCATTTCTCCATTAGCCTCAATACTGCCCTAATTCTTGATGGCGTGGAATTCACTGGGACCTCAATTGATGATGATTCCTTAAAATGAGACCGTACCAAACCTCTCCCAAAATCTTTTTCAATTGACTTTTATTTTCTGGCTTGTGTTTAGTAATTTCACAGTTCATTATGTGACATATGTAAGTGCTCAATAGCGTTTAAATAGCGCGAGTTTCCAGGCCGAGCATATTTGTGTGGAGGTCCAAAAACATGGTATGGAGAGCAGACCCTAATCATTTTTCCTTAAGGAACTTAATTTTCTTTTATTATTTATCCTGGAACCGATCACTATCTGAACGGCGCACGCAAAGCTAAATTTGTGAGCTTAGCAAATTAAGGAGGTACTCTCATGTGAACGCATACATTTTATCACTTTTTAGGAAAATTTTTTTATGTGACAACAAAATTCAATCATTTTAATTTTTTAATATATTTTTACTTGTATTTTGAAATGTACAAAAAAATTTTTTTTTCGTTTTTTACATTTTTAATATATTTTTTTTTCTAAATCAAAGTATGTAGTCCCCAACAAAAAAAAAGTAGCTCACTGGTCATGGTGATAGCGGCTGTTCATATTGTCTGAAATAAAAAAATCGAATGGATTATTATTCCGTAGTTCTGCGGCTATCGTCCCTACCAAATATAATGAATTCAATTACAAAAAAAAATGTCGAACTTCAAAAAAAAGTCACGAAAATTTTGTTTTTTTTTCGTTAAAAGTCGTTTAAAAAAAATATTTTCGAAAATAAACAATTCTGCTAGGGACGATAACTGTAAATGAGTAGAAGAACATACGTAAATTTTAAAGCAATCGGTTGAATACTTTTTTAGGACCATGACAGTTTCAGAAAATGATGATTCGAGAAAAATACGTTTAGAAACGTAGCTTACGACACGTCGGCGACTATGAACTGTAACTTATCAAATACTATGAATTTCGGTCTCAATTTTTCACAGCATGTGTTCAATAGGTTTTACTGTCAAAATAAAAAAAAATCGATTTTTCGAAGTGATTACATGAGAATACCCCCTTAAATTTACTTTCGACAGACCACAAAATTTTTTGCCAATCATTTTGTTCCCAATTTTGGTTATTTTTAGTCCAAGAAAGTCGTGCAGCCTTTAATTTTTTTATGTTAATAGTGGCTTTTTGGCAGGGCGTCCTCCATACACTCACATCTCTAAACCGTCGAAGTATAATTTCGACACTTAAATCCCTTTGGTGGAAATTTTGCTTCTCCTCTCTTATAGAAAGTGTACTTTGAAAGCGGTCGCTTAAATTTATCGGCCACAGTAAGTTCTCAGTTGACTTTCGAGGATGACCTGACCTCGTCTTAGACTCAAAAAAAAAAAAAAACAATAGTTGAATACTATCTGCTATTTGCGGGGAAGATCACTTTTCTACATCTAATGCCAATATTGGAATTTTTTGGCCACGCGTTAATTTATTGTGATTATTTGGGATTTTTCACAAATTTTCAAATCCACAACTAAAATGCGATTATAACTGAACAGTGTTCAACATAATTTCATAAAAAAAAAATCATATATAGTCCACAAAAGTGGTGGTGCGTTTTTATTGACCGCCAGTGTATATACAATGTATGTATATACAACAATGTTTATGCAAACAACTAGACATATGTGAATATGCTTGAAAAAAAAAAAAAAAACTGTTCTGCGACTGTGTGGTTTCAGTAGTGTTTGACGTTTAACAGCGGCACTTAACAGACAACTAACAGTTGCCCATTAAATGCTTCTACTTACTGCAATAGTTTAGGCAAAAATGGCAGATAAATAATAGAAACCAACATTATCGGCTACTTAATGTTTGTCATGTGGTGCTTTTTGTATTTCCACACATCAATGTGAATGTCAAGTGAATTTATTATTTCATGCATTTGTTAACGCTTTTAAGTAGTTATTTGTTTTCGATGAGGAATCTTAGTTCTAGAAGTTGTTGATGGTTGTTTGACAACGTGTGTAAATTCGGAAAATTAGGTCAATTAGTTGAGCTTGAAAAATGAGTCAATGCTAGAACAAAGTATTAGCTGAAGTTGAGTACACTAGTTTACAAAGTCTTTTTCTTTAAATGAAAAGTTTTTTTCATAAGAATTGAATTGAGCTGTACTGAGTTCTAGAAACAAAATCTAACACGCCATGCTTCCAAAATATGTATTTATTATATATAAATAAATAAACGAAAAACAAGAATTTATTTGCCTTAGCTTTTTAGAAAGTATGCATCCATTTCGATAGCAGTGCTGCTTTACAGGTCTTCAACTCGCTGACAGTGAGCTCAAAGCTAGTCAAGCAGTGTATGACCTCGCTATATGTATGTGGCATCAAGCATCTTCTATATTGTACTTGGCTGAGTCCCGGGTCATACCGGAATCGTGGGAAACTGTGAAGCCGCTAAGCTCGCTGGAAACGACACCCTTAAAAAAACAACTAAGATGGGAACAAGCATATTTGGCGAATCAATTCAAGAATCTGGTAGGTAATTGCATGGGAAACTATACACAGACAGAAATTCAATAGTGATCGGAACATTTGTTTCCGAGTAATCACTGCAGCAAATTCGAAAAATGCTGTTTTGAGTAAAATACTTTTAAAGATAAGCTGATGGTGCTGATTGAACCGAGCGGCTCACTTTGAAAGTCTGTAACTCAAAATACACAAACATATTCAGTAAACATTGTGATAAAAAAGTACCCGGAAATTGTAAATAAAACGTAAAATATTTAATTATTCGTCAAAGTAATTCCCACCAGATGTTATAAACTTATGCTGACGATTTTTCAATCCTCGAAACCCTTTCCATAAGCACTTTTAGGGATGGCCCTCAGCTAACTCAGCGAATTTTGTTTCATCGACCGAAAACGGGTACCACAGAACGGTAATTTCAGTTTGGGGTACAAGAAAAAAACACACCGGGCCGTATCTGGTGACTACGGTGGGTGATCCCTACGGAACAAATTCACGATGCCCCAAATCACGAATATCGAAAAGAACAATGAGTTCAGAACAATGAACATCTTAATTTTTGAGCGGCTTTGGCGTGGCTTTTTTGGTTTCGGCTCGTTTTTTTCCCTCCATTCCGTTGATTGTTCGCATGTTTGCATGTGAAATTCATAAACTCTTGTCTCATCAGCAGTAATAAACCTCTCCATGAATGTGGGATTAAAATTCTCACGATCAGACATCTCCAAAGATACTTATTTACGGTAACCTTTTTGAAGAAAATTCAGCTTTATCGAGACGAGTCGAGCAAGAACGCATTTCATACCCAAAATATTCCACAAAATCATTCGAATGGTCTGTACCACCTGTTGTCAAAATTTTTGACCAAATTACCGTGGATCAACGCTAAGAGGTTTAGTGTTTATATGTATATCTTAAGATATGATATCCAAATTCGCTCCCGACAAATCTTTTAAGCATCCCAACTGACATTCTGAGAATGCATGAAATAGGGTGTTGACTCCGTTCATATCCCACATAGAACTCACTAAAAACACGATAAATCAGTAAATAAATTCGCCAGAAACATGTAATTTTACACCTAGGATGATGATGAGAAGACTTTATGGGAGCTTTGTTCAAAATTGGACGGTGAGCGTGGGATCGCCCACATTTCGGTGAAAACTCATATTCAGGACCTACTTGACCAATATTGACCAAATTTGGTACCATTTTGGTGATCTTCCTATGTTCTACAGCGGAAATGAGAGAACTTGATCTACAGCCACGCCTATTTACGTGCAGCACAATTTTATTTTCTATTTTTCACTTTCCAGTATGCAAATTGAGCTCCAATGTATGTATTGCGATAAAATTTGGCCCGAAAGTGTGCCTTAAAGTAGTCCACCAAAAATTTTCCAAATCAGACCAAAAATATTAAAGCATAAAATTATAAAATCGGGTGAAATCTTGCCCTAGACCCCATATAACTCAAACCTTATGCACCTGAAGGTACTTTAATGGATTTGATCCTGGCAAGCTGCAAGAGCATTAAAGATTCGGTTACACTCGAACTTAGCCTTTCGTTTTTTGTTTTAACCTATTTCCGATTTCCTACAGGGTATGATATAAGACAACAGTTACACAGTATAATGATATAACGGTATTATTAACAGCTTTACTAATTTTTTAAGGCGACATTTCTCCAAGAATAGGTGACCTAATTAAATTATTTCACATTATTATGGATAAAATATCATAATATTTGAGTAATCAATTCGGCGAAGACAAATATTAGGCTCCAATGACTTTACGAACGAAATTAGACGCAAATGACTAGTGTAAGTGCCTAACATGTAGATAAAAATAGAAGAATAAATCCGAAACAAAACTTTACCGTTAATAAACGGCAAATAACCGCGAAGTGGCAAACAGCAGCATGTGTGTGAGCCATACCAATACATGGAAACAAACGTCAAACAGACGCGCTCGCCGACTTCGATTTGTGAATGTGTTTGGCGTTGTTGTGGCATGCCTGATTGCAACAATGTGGTCACACAACTTACTCCCACACACGCACACACACAATTTGTTTGCTCAACACCCACGGCTTGGTGGCAAGGCACATTTGCATGGCATGGAATTGCTTACGAGTTAATTAGATGCCACTTTTACTGATTCATTTCACTCATTCATACTCAAAGAAGCAATGCTTTTTCTAGCCTTCATTGTTGTTGTCGGCGATTTTAGATAGGTGTCAATTTATGCCATTTCGATGAGCGCTAATTTGACACATTTCCATAATGAACTGAGCGCAACTGACCAATTGATGTGGTACTTAGTGTTGTTGTTACTGCCTCCTAATGGATTTTTATGTTTGCTTATTTGTTTACCGAAATGTATAGTTCTAGCTTTGTGGAAGAAAGAAACTTAGGGATAAAATCATATTGAATACTTTGAGTTGTGGCTGTGACTTTCGTGGCAACTAAACAAATATATTATATATGTATGTATGTACACATTGGGTTTACCTGCATAGTTGTCCATTGTGGTGGCTGTGTGCTGTCAAATAGCACTTGCCTTTTCAATGAACCGTAACCACTATTTATATGCAAATGCGCTCAGCACTATTTTTGACGCCACCATATTCTTGTGGACTCGTCATTATGTGACCTGCGAGCAAGTGTCTTTGCATAAATAGTTGGAATTATATTATTGTGACGGAATTTTTTGTTGTTTACACTTCAAGAAAGTCAGTCTGGCAATGTCTGTTTAATTTAGAAAATTTGTTTGCACATGCTTTAGTCACACCTATTTGGAGCGATGATGAGTTAGCACATTTGCACATATTTTTGAAAAAGTTATATTTAAAAAGTTCTGTTTCTTTTGCGACAGACCGTGTATATATATACTGAGTGATCTGTTCTTCGCCACCATGTTATTGCTACTGTCAGATTCATTAAGCCTTTTTCTTAACGACTTTTGTTGTACACATACTTTACTGAGTTCAAACCTTTCTTTTTTATCAAAGACATGGCTTAACCACTCCTATTAAAATATTGACTCAGAGAGATTACAAATATCACTGACATTTCACTCCGGCGCTATCTCCATATATTTTTTCGCACACACACAAATAACAATTTATTTGGGATCATGTTGATTACTGCTTAATGAAATATACTTACAGTTACAGTAAATTACACAGCTCTACAAAAAATACATATTTTCTTGTTGCCTTGGAAGTATTAGCGAATGTTGATATTTTCAAGTGTCCAAATTACGAAACTAGTAATCTTTTAGTCTTAAAATTTATTTTTCCTGTCGTGATTAGGGCTCTGCACCCCACATACATCACATCCACTTTTTGGCTTTTACGGAAAATATGCGAAAATGTCCAGTTTTACTCAATGAAAATCTACGCTTGCGTTTCAAAAGTAGTTTCCATGCCATCAGAAACAATGATACCGCCAAATTTCCAAGAATTATTAAATTTTATCAATGGAAGTGAAAGGGAGGGTGAAATATCTGCGCCAAAGTTATTTTTTCAATGGAAACTCAGGGACCGTGATCAAGATAAAGCGTTGGAGATGGAAAAATGTTAATTACATTTGTAAAAAGTTTCCGAAGCTTGGTAAGGAAATGTCGAAACTTAGACTATTTTTTGGTACTCAAATGCTGCGACTCATGAAAGATACATATTTTAAAATTTATATTAATTTCACGATTTTCTTCCAATGTAACTTACAGATAGGACTAGGAATCTTTTTGAAGATATTTTTACTTATTTTAGTTGTTGACACACGAATCAAAAAATCCATAATTCTAAGTAAGATCTCTGTTTCAACTGGTTATGCTAATATCAAATAATATTTTTTATTTTAACAACATAAGAATCGGCCAAAGATAAGTCTACCGACCTCACTCCTCCAAAATGTATACTAAATACTAAAATTCGGGTGAGGCTTTGCTGATTCACAAAATGTCCAGGAACTGATATAAATGAAAAAGACTAGAGTAAAGAAATCAATAAATATTAAAAATATCACCTCTTGTTCCGAATTCAATAGAATCACTTTTTTACTGACTTCACAAGTAGTTTGTTTGTTCAGAACTTTATATACACATAATTTTATACACGGAACAGGGTTAAAATATCCGGTCGATGCAGCCATACCTGTCTGTATGTATATACCTGAACTTGTCTCTCAGTTTTTGAGTTATCAATCCGAAATTTTGCAGACGTCCTTTTCTTCTGTTTTCCTTTTTTGAAAAATGTTCAAGTAGCTTTCTGAACGAAAATGAAAGGAACCTGTTCTTATCAACAACCATTAACATGAGAATACGATAGTTACAGATCTGTCTAAATAGAAGTAGGGGAATTTTTTTAGAGATATTGAACTTTTTTAAATTTGACTACTTTATTAAGGCTACTAATTCATAAGTTTTGAATTTACATTTTTGGGGCAGTGGATTCGAGTTATCAAATTATATTTCTTCGATTTTTAAATATTGTCGAGTGTTGTCTGTGCCAAATACCACACCAAAATAATCACTAATGTTTACTATACGGTTGTCTTTCTGAAGTACATAAAGTGCATTCGGCTATTTTTACGATGAGTGAAATTATTCAACAAAGAAGTTCCATTCAATTTTGTGTGCGGAATCAAATTTCTGGTGTCCAAATTTTCGGAATGTTATTAAAGGCCTTCGGTGATAATTATTTTTCGCTGGCAAGTGTTTTTGATTGGTACGAATTATCCAAAGATGGTCGAGAACCTCTTTACGACACACTACGTCCAAGACGGTCATCGGCATCAACTGATGATCAACACGTCAATAAAGTAAAGGAATTGATGGTTGTGAATAGACGATTAATAGTCAGAGATTTTACTGCCATCTTTGGAATATTGGAGGGATTAGTGAAAACCATTTTTCGAAGATCATTTGGGCCTAAGGTCAGTGGGAGCACGTCAAAGCAGGTCCAAAATTAAGGTTAGGTTGACAGTTTTCTACGATTATAGAGGTGTGGTGCACTCCGAACTCCTTCCGACCGGCCAGCCAAACTGTCAACAAGGAATACTATTTGAAATTTGTACGACGATTGAGCCAAGTTATTCGTTTAAAGAGGCCGAAATAATGGGCCGACAATTATTGGTTTTTGCACCACGATAAGGCACCGTCGTTTCTTAGTGAGCTTTTGGTCCAACCAATAACGTACCTCCGTGTGACTTCTAGCAGCTCAACCGCTTCGGAGAAACCGTTTTGAGTCAATTGAAGACATTAAACTTGAATAGCTTCGCCCATTGAAGACAACTCCGGAAATTTAATTTAGCAACTGTTTGGAGGATTGAAAAAGAGTGATTACTTTGAGGGCACGACATAGATTTTGAAGAATAAATTAAGAATTTTTTATTATGAAAGTCTTACTATTTTTTGCTCACAGTAGTATGTATAAACAAGAGTAGATACATAAAATGTTGCAAGTAGATACGTGAATAGCGGCAAACATAACAGCATAAATGCGCTTTTAATCAGTTAATTGCATTGTTGGCATTTTTATCACAACAACACAAGCTCAACGTTGCACACAAACCAATCCACAACAACCATAGTGCATACACACACATAAGAGAATGGAAATTGAGATGTGAGTGAGCAGCAGACAATTGCAGCTATGTAAATACATATGCATTGTTGTGCGCGTTTGTTGGTTGGGCATTTTAACGCGATCAATTTGTGTTGCGACGCGCTCACCGTAGACCTACCGGCGCGTTTGGCAACCGCCAACATTTTATCACGAATGTGTGAATTGCCTACACAAGCAGAACATTACATATCAGTGCATAAGCACACAGGCTCAGAGTACATAAATATGTAAATATGCATGTGTAAAAATGTAAAGGCAGCACGTGCGCATATTCAGTGGTTCTCTACGGTTCTTTCGCCTTGCGCTTCTACAAGAACAAAATATTTCGGAGGTGAGTTTTTCACTTTTTTCATATTTTATTTTATTTGGCTATTCATTCATATCTTTGTTTCTGTTTTTCTTTTGCTTTTAATTAACACAACAATTTACAATAATGGCAGCAAACAATTTGCCACACACACATAGACTTTCGTTCCTGATATGACGCGGGTGGCAGTACTTATTTCTGAATTTATGTGCAGCGGAATGCACGATGGTTTCTCAACCATCAATTCAAAAGTTTTAAAACCCCAGACAACAATAAAGAGGTTTAGTAAAAAATTATTCTGATAGATATCTTCAGTAATCTGTACTTCTCAGGCAGGTGTGGAATTACCTAACTCAGTATATTTTTAGGACGCGTCAAAGATGGACCTAGATAAAATACGATCGATTTTACACTTTTTCATCGACCAAAGCAAAAATGCACGCCAGGCGGCTATAAAATAATATTTTTGGTCCTTATAATGCAATAGGTAGGCTCAACCGTTCCAGTAATTTTAATGTCAAAGGTGCAAAATATCGATAATAAAGGGTGATCCATTCCCTACTTGTTGGAAGAAAAAACACTGAAACTTCAAATTTAATGGAGAATGCTTATTATCGTTCGAAACAACATTCTTTGGCATTTATTTTTTGAAACATTATCTCTTTCAAATGTTGGTCGCGGCTTAGTCTCAGATGGTCCTTACCTTGAGTCCAAATCGATGCCTCGTTCGAGCATTTCGGCTGGTATCTGGTAATTTCTTGCTCCAAGGCCTGATTCTAAGCTGTATTGCTCGCATAGACTTTGAACTTCACATATTCCCTCAGGAAAAAGTCTAACGGTGCGATAGCACAACGATCTTGGTGGTCAATCGACCGGACAACAACAACTGGACCGTCTGAAGGAAGCCAGCGAAAATAAACTCGATGGGTTCATATGCATCCACCTTATAATCCGGAAGTGTCACGAGGTGACTTGTTACTGTTACTGTCTATAGCCAAAGCTTGTGCTGGTGAAAAGCTTATGGAAATCGACTGTCACAGTCTTTGACAAGATCATACATACCATAAAGGAAAATAAATATTTTAGCCGAGTAATAAAAGAAGTTACTTGACCAAATTCAATGCGTAGTCACAATGAAGAACTCAGAATTAAGCTACAGTAACCTTCTATATATATATACAACCTGTATATAAACAATAAGACTTCAGATGTAGCGTATAATGAGGCTACCTTACAATATCTCAGAATCTGTATCACAACGAACTCAAAAGTTCCCATTAGTGTTCAATACTGTACTATCCGATGTTGTTGGTCAATGACTTTCCTCAACCTTTTGAAGAATATTAAATATAGTACACTTCAATTCGAACATGTTATCAGAACATTATCTTATTCAGTTAGCTTTCGAGATCCAATCTAGAAGACTTTTATGTGACCTTGCTCTAGAGCTCATGCTTCGAATTTTAATATCTGAATTGCTAGTTTTAATGACTGGATGGAGTAAAGTCGAGATACATTTATATGTATTAAGGCCGAACGTATCTATATATAATATAATTATAATTTTCTAGAGGAGTCTTTGAAAGCATACTTTAAACGTTCCATTAAATTTTATTTTCTTAAACTATAATATAGGAGAAAAAAGTTAAGTGTGTAACTAGAAAAAAACTGGATTATAAACCTGTCAAGGAATGACTACTCGTCTATATTTACCAAAATTATTAATAAAACAGTAAAATATGTCATAAAATCGTGGTCGATTGAAGGCTTCAATACTTCTACTTTCAATTTGCAACACACTTGAAAGCAGCAGCATAAGCGAATGAAGATGATGTTAAGTAAAACTAAAAAAACTGTAACACGGAGCCAACAATTGAGCAATCGAGCGCAAAACGTTGTGAGCAACAGGAAACGAAGCAAAGTGAAGAATTTCCAAAACAAAAAAAAAAAAACATACGAAATTATACGCGGAAATTGCTGGACAAGCAATAAGGGTGCGAAAAGGAGCAATAATCGTATCAAATGCGCCGAAACGGAAAATTTAGTTGAAATGGCATCAGGTCGGACACCGAGAAGAAAAACAATAAAACACAACTAAAAAATGTGGGGAAATTAAAAAAAATATGAACAATGCAACACAGCCAAATTCAAAAAATATGTTTTGAGACAACAACAACAACAATGTTTGTGAAAAGTCAACGCACGAGAATGACTGAAGCGAATGCGAAGAGGGTGGAAACTTTGTAGAAATATCACGAAAACTTGATGATATCAAGTGCAACAAGAAAGATTGTAAGTGAGAATGTGTTGATAGGAGCGCGCGGGCGAAAAGAGATTTTAATAAATTTGTAAACAGATTTGTTAATTTCAGCATGAATTTTTGATGAGCGAAATTTTTAACTTGTTTTTTAACTAACCTTGCACTTAGGCACAGTAATATGGAAGTGTCTACACTGATATGATTGTATGTGTGCTTGGATTTCGAGCAAGTGTTGCATGTGTAAGCCATATAACGGTAAAAGCGCAAAGTTAACGACAACCAAAGAATGGCGGTAACGGCTGCATTAAAAAATGCCAAAGGCAGTGAAGTAAAGTCATTCAAAGTGGTTTTATTGTTGTAGCTCGCACTATAAACATAAACATTTGTGTAAAACATGCAACATAAACTTGCCAGTTACACATAAGCATGTACTAATGACAGTGTAAGTGAAAGGAGAGACAAACTTATGGAAACCGGAAATGAAACTGAAGTTGAGTGAGCTGTAGTAAAAATGAGTGTAACTGAAAAATATATACATACTCGTATGTTATATAATCGCAATATTTAAATTTTTTTTTAATCATAATTTGGTACAAAATGACGGCTGCTTGAAAAATATTCGGAAATCATTTTATTAGTAATTCTCGGCGATTGATGATGATTCTAGGATTCTCGGAATATTTATAATTCTTTCCAATTTTTGGTAAGTAAGGAAAAGGCAACCGAATATTTATAATCAGCCAATCAGATAGCTTAAATATTGACTAATATAAAAGGAAATTCCTAATTTAGGTATATACATATAAGGAACTTGTGGTGATATTATCCATTTTTGCAATTAGAACACAATATTTCTGGAAAAAAATTCTTTATAATGTTAATTAAGGCAAACTTACCGTTTAAAAATTTTTTCATTAGGCATATGCTAGCAGGCGAAAGTTTAGACTCAGTTTTACACATTTCTTGACAATTGTGCACTTTGTTAGCAGAGAAAGATGCTCTCCGAGTTTCATTAAGTTACCTCTCATATTGACCGAATCATGAAATAGACCACCGAAAATTTAAATATCCTTATATAATATTAGGTATATGAGAACTAAGAGTAATATGGACTCGATTTTAACCATTTTAGGCACAACGGCATTCAGTTATTAGAAAAAGGCGCTCTCAGAGTTTTATTAAGAGAACTTCCATATTGGCCGATATATATGACAGAAAGTCAAACAGAAGTTAGAAAATCTTTGTATCAAAAATGTATATGGTTAAGGTAAGCATGTGCCCGATTTTACCCATTTTAGACAGAAGATCACAATAACTTCGAAAAAAATTTTGCTATTTGGATAAGAGATAGCATATTTAGTTTGAAGATAATATACTATTTGTTGAAAGTTTTATTCCAATATCTGATATGGTAGAAGTTTGGCGAGACACAAACAGTATTGAGTCAATTGGAGACATTTTTAAGACTAATCTCACATTTGACTGCTCCCGGAAATTTCTATACCAATATTACCGCAATCATCTAAGACCCTTAGCGAGGACAACAGACTTATTGCTCATTTTCTTCACCAACGGTTGATTTTGCTAAATGTAAAAACAGTGGTCATTGACCTCAAGAAAGATAGGTGAACTAGCTGATAAATAAATAGGTCATTGATCTTATTAAAGTTAAATGACTTGCGATGATTGACTGAAAATGGGTTGTTGCCATCGCTAGCCGTGAACAAAGATAAATAAGGAGGTCATTGCCGTCACTAAGAACATCGGTAGTCGTGAATAAACATAAATAAGGAAGTCATTGCCGTCTGTAAGAACCTCAATAAACATAAGCAATGATCTCTGGACTTGGTCTTTTAAAATTAGGCCCCACACTAAATATATTTTTCATCTTATATTTTTGTATTTTCCTCAAAAAGGCTTTATAAAGTAAACTCTTAATTGTGATTCATATACAGTATAGTATTTCTGCTCTGTAGCCAAGAGTGGTGTGAATTCTTGCTCATTTTTTTAATGAGTATTATGACAAAAACATAATTCAGCTTTCTAATTTCAATTTATGAAGATTTCGAGAGAGAGTTTATGAGTACTCATATTAGTTACAAGAGAGAATGCACATTATGCAAACGATCTGTAGAGTTTTTTTACAATTAATCGAAATAATTACTTCAAACATAACTGGCCCCCACAATTTATTACATCAATGCTTTTAGAGAGTAAATAAAGCGATCACGTGGGATTGATACTGTTATCACCGTCTTTGAACATTGTTATGGTCAGATTGCAATCGTGATAAATATGTATAAAAGAAATTATTGTGAGATCATCTGATTCAAAAGTGTCACCTTTCTAATGCTTTAAGTCAGCTACGAATGAAAGCTTAAAGCTTAAAATTTTAGCATCAAAAATCCCGATTAACGGTTTAAGTTCGTAATGAAGCTTTAAAAGTTCGTGAATGCAATTTATAGCATTAAAAATGAGTGAATGATATCAAACAGCAAAATAAAACAAAATTCACCCATATTAACGAAATGAGGCATACTAAAGAGAATGAATGAAAGTGTGCCAAATATGGGGTCCACACTCCAAATATCACGCGTATACCCAAACACACACCTAGAAACACGCACGCTTACGAACATTCAAACAATTGACTAAGTTTTTGAAGAAAAAGTTTTCATTTTGAAATGTTTGCAAATTGTTGGTCGCCCGGCAGGCACAGGAAGCTAAAGACAAATGAAAGGAGTGGATGTAAGAAAGAGAGAGAGAGAGAGAAAGCGAGCAAGATATAGACAATGCGACTGCATGGCATACGCGTCGGCAGTGGGGGGATATGATGTGTGAATGTGCTGAAAATGACTAACACCAGCTGCCGCGGATGGGTGCAAAACTGTTAAATGTGCAACGTTGGAAAAAATGAATTTTAACGCCAAATACAAAGGCAGAGCCGGCGATGAGATGCCAGCACTCAATGACTGTGCGCATGTGTGTGTCTGGGGGGGCTTGTGCAGGAGTGCGAAAGGATTGCAGTTTGCGAAATGTTTGTCAGAAAGGCAAGAGGTGCAGCGAGACCGTTTAAAAAGCGGCAGACAGACGAACGTTAGCACACTGATGACATATTAGTATATAGCTCTGTGAACGCGCGACTCTTAAGACTCATTTTAATGATCAGTTCGCAAGTTATGCCCGAGGGATTGTGGTGTTTTGTGTTCTTACACGCACACAGCCGCATTGTAAATAAACGCTGCTATAAAACAAGTACAGTGGCAGGCGACTTAGGTGTTGCAGCGAAAAGTTGGTTTAAATTAATATGGAAATATAGTAATTTTTCGTTTGAAATTTAATAAATTTTAATTTAAAAAACAAAAGAAAGTTATGATGAATAAGAAGCAACGTTAACTTCGGCTATAAAACATTTCACAGGTGCTTTTTTTTAAAGCATGAAATAGTATAAAATATCTTTATTTTGAATTGGATCGTTCAGTTTGTATGGCAGCTATACGATGTTTTGATATGATCTGAACAGTATCCCGGGAGACTGTAGAGATATCTTATGAACTTGGCTAAATCCACTCAGCTCGGCATGTTGATAATTTATATATACCAAATATATGTATAAATATGTATATACTTCTGTTCTGCAATAAAATTCGGTGCAAACTTAATAGATATACTGCAGGTCGTCTCCAAGTTGGTGCATCCTGGATAACGCAAATGATCTGCGGCCTTTGCGGTCTTTCAACTCCTGACGACTTTAGCTGTGAAAATGGATTATGTGTAGGATAAGCTCTATAGGATTTTGGTAGAACCCTGAACTAGTAGTTGCAGCATTCTAACATCTGAGTTTGATGGGGTGTCACTCATAAGAAATGGCTAACGGGCTAATGTCGCAAACGCCCCGTCCCGTTAAAACCCTAGAAGGGTTCAGAGTACGTTACCACCCAGCTCTCTTAGTAGGGACCCTATTTGCGTGGACAATAATAAGAAAACCAACGTAGACGGAAAGGTGACGAAGTTCGCTTCGTGAAGCATGGTCGAAACCGATACCCAGTTCTGACCCTGGTGTTAGAGCCTTCATATGCGGGGGAATCGACAGCACTAGCAGAGGAACCTCTGCTAGACCCATGAAAGGCTCTTCCTTAGTCTTTCTAAAGGTGATCAGAAGAAACCCTGGGCAACACCCAAGGTGTGCGAGTATCGGATGGCACCATGAGTTTCATAAGCTCCTTAGATATGTCGAGCAGCGATTGCAGTCCTAAATAAGGAGGCAGGCTCTCGGATGGGGGAGTTATGGAAGTAATATGAAGTAATTGGGATTGTTATTAACCGCTCAAGACGCTTTGTCGATCTATGAGGATCAGATGATATATTTTAGAAGTTTTTAGATATCACAAAAGACTAATGTTTGCAGCCGTCCAAGTGAGATCCAGCAGTATCTTTGACATGAGGATCAACCCTACAAACTAACCTGACCTAACCTTAACCCGTTGGTGCTACAAATGTAAATTCAGTGGCTGGTTACGTTGTTTGAATGGAAAGTTACTTCTTCTCCTCCCTTCATGACTGTGGTAAACTCGACCAGTTTTAGAATCCTCTTTCTTTATATTAAATCGTTAATACCCAGAAAGAAGCCTAGAAATCCCCTGTTATGGATACTAGACTATATATTTTTGCGCTCCTTAGAATAGTAAAAGTTTGAAAAACTGTAAACTTCTAGGAATGATTCCTTTGACCAACTTTATGGTCCCCACAAAAAGTCGAACCTTACTCTGATTTAACTTGAGCTCAGAATTTAAGCGGTCAGTCTTTCCAACTCTGAATGTATGCTATAACCATAATGCGGTGTGTAAAGTTCATTAATACAGAAATTTCTTTCGCTGAAGTGGAACACGGCGCTTTGTTGTGTCAGCAAAACCTTGAAGATAGCAGCAAAGAAAATGATTTCGTTGTTGCGGTGGTAACGGTGCTGGTGACGGTATATTGCGATTGTTGACTTAAGGGAGGAGCAGTGAAAATTACTTCTGTCAAACAATGTTGCATACACGCAGGCGCGGGACAAAAGTGCGAATTGGTGTGGTGACGACCTACAACTGCCAACTACAACAACAAGTGACTATGAAAGTACGCAAATGAAATGTTATGCCTGGCGAGCTGATGGCAAATTTACCGAAACACACACATACATACATACACATCGGCGCTTTTACACCGAAATGAGTCGTTTATCCACTCATCGCGCTCGTTGCATTATTCTCAGCATTAAAGCTGCTGATTGCAATGGCTGCTACTGCCATAGCGACTGTTGCAATTGCATTTTGTGCCACATTGATGAGGCAAAGAATTTGCCGTTTTGTCTGCGCCTGCATGGCGCGCTCATTGACTTACTGTGTGGACAATTTAAATTGCATTTTGAAGTGGGGCAAATACGATTGCTCCTACTCCAGCAACAACAACAACAATAGCACACACCACGTCTATAGTGTGGAGACCGCAACTTTTGGTGTGTTTGTAAACATAGATTTATGCAGACAATCGCTTGCTTCGCCACTTTGACACATTTAGGCTTCGCGCTCATTTGCGGCGCGACTCAAGCTGTGCGGGTTTGGCGTTGCAGCAAACACAAACGCAATTCGTAACATTCACACTTTGTGGCAATGTCGTTGCACTACACTTCGACACATTAATTAAAGCGGTAGCAAGACAAGTTTCGAGATGAGAAACAAATTTTCATGACTCCTTTAAACGTATTTATACTTTAAATATTTTATAGTTCTCTTACCAAAGTTAAGTAAATAGTTTGGCATTATTTAATAAATTCTGTGTAGTTTTTTTTTACTTTTACATTAATATTGCTTTACTTTTATTCATTTACAAAAAAAGCTCACAATAATTCCACATACATATATCTAAATTTGGTTTACAAGGAAACTTGGAGATTCAATGCCAATGGCTTCCAACCTTTCAATGCTGTTTGCTTCATTAACTTAAATATTGGGCCGAAAACAAAAAAAAACTACTGTATCCTGAAACTAACTGAAAGGTGAATTTATAATTTATACTTCGCGTGTTTTTCGTATCAGTAAATTTTGTGTTTTGTAACTTGGTAGTCCTGTTAGTGACATCTATGCAAAATTTCACGTCAAATTATTTATTAGTATTTGAGATACGAGTCGTTTTCTGATGCTCTAAAGTGAATTCTTCTATTTTACTACATATGTACTATATGTCTGAATTTATTGAACAAAGAAGTGCGATAATGCCCTACCTCATACTGCATTACTTATTCGTGTTCATTTCGCCACATTTTCAATTAATATTTTGCCGCATTCACCTGATTTGTCTTCGTGTAACTTCTGGTTATTCAGCAAATTCACATGACCACTTCAAGGACACTGTTTTGACTCAATTGAGGATATAAAATCTTAATCGAAGAAGGCTGTGCCATCACAACGGAGAATTTTTCCAAGGGCTATGATGAGTAGAAAATTCGTTGGCATAAGTGTATTGCAGCGAGAGGGGATTACTTTGAAGGAGATGATATGGACAAAAATCACCTTTCAATCTGATCACAGTAGTACTTATACTGTATATCTGGAGCTATTTCAAAGAAAAAGTGGAAGCTTGGTAGTTTTTGGACCGTCACACAAAAAAACTAGCAGGTCATACAATAACCTAAAATAATAGTATAATAGGCATATCATTGCTATTCAAGTAATCACTCAACCCTATTTGAGAAATGTAGCTTTGAGTACGAATTTTATATTTCTCGATTTCACAATCTTAGTGTTAAAAGCTGGTAGCCCGCGCGTTTATAGTAAAGCTTAATATTTTTGTTATATTACTATGAGCAAAAATTTAGTAAGACTCTGTTCATAATTTTAAATTTCTTGATTTATTTTTCAAAATCTACATACACATGTCATCCCCCTCAAATTAGTCTTCCTTCGCCACAATATACTTGTGCCAACATGTTTTCTATTCCTCGAAACAGTTGTTAAGGTCAATTTCCGGCATAGACTTTAATGCGCGTAGCGATTTACGTTTAACGTCTTCAATTCACGCAAAAATGGATTAGTCGTTTGAGTTTTCTAAATAGTTGGATATCAAATGGTGCTAAGTTAGGTAGATATGGTGGTTGTAGCACCATACTGGATGAAATTTTGGCGAAAACCTCACGAAGAATCAATGCAGTAAGCGACTTTTTACGAATGCATTCGCGCAAACGACGCATAACACTCAAATAGGAGTGCACCAGACCTCGATAATCGAAGAAAATTGTCAACATATCCTTGATTTTTGACCTGCTCGCCAACAACAATACATTTTATGACATACTGCTAGTCGGAAAGTATTATTTCGCAAACGGTTAACGTGACACTGCTTTTCGAAATAGTTTAGTGATAGATAGATAGATTTAGTTTAGGCCCAAATTATCTTTCAGCTTGGTGTCTACTGATCCTTCCGATGTTCTAACGATGTCTGTAAAATATCGTTAATTCTCAAGCAGCAGTTTCTCTATTGTTGATAGTTGATGTTTATGGTTGTCCTGGACCTAGTTTGTCGTCAACGTGTTCTCGACCCTATTTGAATAATTTGTTTCAATCAAAAACACTTGCTCGCGACAAACTAATATCACCGAAAACCTTTTGCAACATTCTGGACGTTTCAGCCTCAGAAATTTGATTTCACACCCAAAACTTAATGTAACTTTTTTGTTGAATAATTTGACTCATCGTGAAAATCGCCGAATGCACTTTATGTGCTTCAGAGAGACAAGTGTATACTAAGCACTAATAATCATTTTGATGTGACATTTGGCACAGATGTCACTGACAGTCATACCAACCCAAAAAAAGATATTTCGGTGAATGGGTTTTTGCACGAAATTTAAATTAAAAAGTCTTATTACTTGTTGCCCACATTAGTACACACTTCGAACGTTTTGACATACGAGCGCTATTTATCTTGTTTTGGCCATAAAATGGTATTACATCGCAAACATTTTCGCGCGATTATTTTTTTCTACTTTCGACGTAGATTAGCTCAGCAACTATGCATTGATAAACTGAATTAAATGTTTGGCGATGAAGATTTATCAAGAACTAGACCAGTGATTATCGATGGTATGGTGAATTCAAGGTGAAGGTCGTCCAAAATCAGTTTTAAACTAACATTGCCAAACCGTCATGTAACCCATCGAGATATAGAGACTACTATAAGCATTAATGGAAAAAGCATGAACATTTGACTGAAAAAATTTCTTCGCATTGTATCCCACAGAATTTGTTAATGGCTCTAGAATTGCTCGTGTCGATAAGTGGAGAGAAATGGTAAAAAATTATGATAGCGGTGTTACGAAATATGGATTTAAAATTTTGGTCTGTTACTTAAGTAATTAAGTACAGCTTATTGGATATTTTTTTAAATTTCACAATGTATGTGACCCTAAGCTAAAACGGCGTTTTTTACTGCTTAAATTTAGGGTATTGTTTCTTTCTCTTGCTTCTTTATATGTAAGTTTCGGCTACATGAATTATGTAAATGCGAGAAAATCACATACTATACATACGTATTCATCAAATTATGAATTTCGAATATTGTAGTTACAAACACGTATATAACCGTAATTTGTGTCACATGACATAATATAGGTACATGTATTTTCAGTCAGACACCCACAAATACCATAACCATGCAATTACAGGTATGCAGACGAAGCGCTGCGACTATATGGATATAAACCCTGTAGGAAAGTGTGAACACTTATGAAAATCAATAACATGTTTCCTTTGGTGAGTTCTTGCTTATTCTTCATCTTACATATAAAAATTACAAAAAAGGCTTTATACACGAAAGTCCCGTCATTGAAATTTTAAAGTAAAAAATTCCAGAAAATTTGTTATTTTAGCTTTTATTTCCTGCTAGTTGAAGCAAATTTGATAACATATGGTAAGGACTTACCGCTTTGTTAAAGGTTTTGTTATTCAGACTATTTTTGCTGGGCATAAAGCACCATAACTAAGCACTAAACTAAAATATAAAACTTGAATTCGGTACAGGGGATCCCAGTAGCAAGGAGAATTTGTGTGCAAAAATTAAAAAAAAAAGTGGCCGTGGCCCCGCCCTCTAATAAGTTTAATCTGCATATCGCCTAAATCACTAGAGCTACAACAACCAAATTCACTCAGTGCAAATATTATTGGAACTCCTACCGACAGTGTAAAAATATACGAAATCGGATGATAACCTCCCAATATAACAGTACTGTTAAAAATTACCAAAAGCCCAATAAATAAAAACTATATACGCCAGAGGCACTAATTTTTAGCCTCAAGATGGTATGAGAGGCCTTTAATGTAATTTGGGTTCGAAATTGGACGGTGAACTTGGCGCCGCCAATTTTTAAGTGAAATCACATATCTCGAGATCCGCTCTACCGATTCCAACAAAAATATTTCTGTAACATTCCTCTGACATTATTTTTTTACAGTGTGAAAATCCGCGAAATCGGACTACCGCCAAGGCTACTTCCCATTAAACACAATTTTAAATTCCTTTTGACTCTTTCAATTTCCGATATACAAATCAGGAAAAAATTGCTATAACGAGATGGAACTTTGCACGATTAATGCCTTAGAGTATGCCACCTTATGGCCAAAAATTGTCCAAATCCAAAAAAAACTGTTCAAGACCCTAGGCATCGAATATTTGGACCGCAGCACCTAAAGTTTATTTTTTACCGAAAACGTTGGTTAATAATTTAAATTCAGAGAGAATCCTTTCCTGATAGTAGTATGTCTGTGTGCTACAAATGGGCTGAATCGGGTTAATACTTCGCTTAGCCCCCATATACCGGCTTTATACCGCATACATCAGCCACTATGTGAGTTATCTTAATAAAATTAGAGAGCGCGTTTTACTAAAAACAGCGTTCCTGGATAAAATAAAATTGAGCGAAAAGTGGAGCTAACCCCCAAATAACATCCGGGTGACTTTTCAATTAATATGATTGGTGATGGTACGTGAGGTACCTTAATTTCACTTGCGTGTTCTGTCTTATTCGATCAGACTATATTCGATGAAAATTGTTAACGAATCAGAAAAAATACTTTTTAAAGCCTTAGTTAAATCTTCAGGGAGTTTTATATTTTCGATCGCTTTGACAGAATTCCACCGCGAAGTTGTAACTATTATAAAAATATTCGTTAGCCGCTCGATTTGCAGCTAATATAATTGCAGGACATTTACTCCTTACTCTTCTAAGTAAAACTGGACCCTTATAGCATTGACAGACGGCAGCGTTAAACCAGATTAATTGCATTTTTCGGGATTAATTCAGGAGTTACCACAGCTAACTCCGTTGCTGAATCCAAAAATAACTCTCAAAATTTTAGGGAGTTTGTGAGATTTTCGTTGGCAACATTGTTAAAACTGGCCAATTTTCATCTATTGTGAATGAAATACAAGCAACCCTGACAGCTATCAAATTCTCAATATAATATCAATAAAACTTCTATGTTTTGATGCAGTTTTAAAAATAATGTGTTGATATGCTTTTGTAATAAAAAATGGTTTGGTAAAAATTGGTCGCCTAACAACCGTAATGTTTATCTTCTATCAATTTTCATTGAGAGAAATATTATAAAAAGGACAATGAGCTGTTTGGTGAGAGTTTCTCAAACTCGCATAGCTACCGTCTGTCACCTACAAATTTGGATCCGTCTGATTAAGTGCGCAGTTAAGCCGGGATTAATGCGCTTTGCCAAATCTGTCAAGGCTATTACTCTCTTACGCAACCATGTTATGTATAGCCCGTTGGGGACAAAATAATGTATTGTAGAAAGTAGCTGCTAGAGAAAGCATTCTGAAAGGTTTAAATTAACGTAATTTTAATTTTATATTTTCTTGCTTTGTTTTTCGGCTTAGAGTGAATTTTCCTACTGTGTATCAACTCTTTACCCACATATTTTTATATTATCATATCTGTATGAACATACTATGTGTAATGTAAGTATGGAACCTATGTGGATATAGAATATGGATACGAGCATTGTACTCGGAAGCATTGGCGTTTGTAGCCACTTACCTATATGCATATAGTCATACATACTTGTATGTGTGGGCATACATATAAAATGTGTGTTCCTTTCATTAATTGATATGGTTTGGAAATTTTCATGGGCATACAAAACCGCAACGAAATTCAATTACAAAATAATAAAGCCAATCAATTTAATGTGGTGAGTGAACCACTAAAATCAACAATTACTTTCCTCCGCTTCCCAATTTGGGTAGATTATAAATCAAGTGGCAAACGCGCGAAAGTTGAATGTGAACTTTTTTGCCGGCAATAATTTTAATCTTTGAGTAGAAAGTTAATACAATAACTCTGAAAAAAATTGAAAAAAGTGTTGCATATTTTTATCAATTTGCGTAAGTTATAGCGAAGATAAATTGCAAACGGTTAAAATAGGCGCTTAAAGTCTCATTCTCGTTTTAAAATCGTTTATCTTTCTGTTTTCTTATATCAAATGTGTATAATTTACCGTTGAAAGCTTGCCATGTTTAAAGCTGTTACAGCACGGCTCTAAATTTATGTCATGTTTTTTTAAAAAATGCTTGCCCATGGCTGGCCATAATAAACAAAAGCAATCTGCCTGTGTTGTGGCATGCAACATAGCGGAGTCGCATCATAAATTATCATCACTTGTGGGTTACAGTTTCCGCGCGCACACACACACAGGCATTTTACATTCACATATACAGCTATAAATGCATGGTTGCAAACTCACAAAGCATGTGGTGAATGAAATCTACTTTTGGGTAGGATTTTGGAGCATTGGTTACCTTCGTTGTTCAGCTATGGTAAGCTAGTTGAGTTGGTTACAAATATTTTTAGCAAAAATTCGAATTGTTATTGCTGATTATATATGTATGTATGTAAATGTTGGTCAACTTGATATCAATTTTCTAGGGTTTTGATTGCCCGACAAAAATCTCAAGCTCCAATTTAAATTAGAGTATTAGCAAACTCCCGTTCCGCCGTTAGTTAGCTATCTTCAGATAGGTAAAGGAAACGAAGCGTATGAATTTGGTTGTGGACGAGGACAAGACGAAATATCTCCTGTCGCGACCTGGCTTCTACGTCACTGTTGACAGTCATAGCTTCGTAGTCGTAGATAATTTCATCTATCTTGGAACCAGTATTAACATCAACAATAATATTCGCCTCGAAATCCAACGCAGAATAACTCTTGCCAAAAGGTGCTACCTCGGACTCGGACCAGTTGCGCATTGGCAACGGCGACTACTGCAATCGATAGAACGGTGAATTGTACGAAATATACGACGCTATTGACATAGTTCAGCGTATTAAGAGACGGTTACGCTGAGTAGGTCATCCGGCGGGGAAGCAGAAAAAGAGGAAAACCTACACTCGGTTGAAAAGACCAAGTGGAGAAGGACTTGGCACTTGGAATCGCCAATTTCTACTGAACTAAAAACAAACCAATGCTACAGTTAAGTGAAAGCAAGCCAATATCAGCCAGCAGTGAATGAATGAAGATTAGACTGTTAGTTTTGGGCGAACCATCTTAAATTAACTTGCTCATTGGTATCATGTTAAACGTGGTTCTTAAAAAAATAGAGTCTTTGTTAAATGAAGTTGTTGGGAGCCAAATGGAATCAAGCAACTTATGGTGTGGTATTTGGTCAATATAGCAAAAATCAGGTGTAGGCCGATCAAGAAGCATTTTAAAGTAAACAAATTTCGGCTTCGAAAAAATTGCTTTGGATTCAAAAAAAAAAAGTGTCCGAAGGGCCAAAAAAGCATCATATTTTCTCCAATCATGGTGACAGAAAATTAAACTTTCTAAAGGCGTAAACAAAGTATTTGTTGTTCTCAATAGCAACCCTAAATGCAAAAAATCATAATTGAAACCTGGGCAACGAGACAAATCAACGACAAAGCGAAATATACATAATATACATGTTATTTATTTGGTTGGAACGGAAGAACGTGATGTATAGTATTATGAGCTTCTAAAATAAGTTAGAACCATTATTGGTTAACATTACCGAGAACAGCTCATGAAATTGAAGCGAGCGATTGCCGAAAAATGCAAGAAATTTGCGATTAGACATGAGTAACAAAATTTTCGTGATGACAACGCCCGGCCTCATGTTGTACGACCGGTTAATAACTATTTCCCAGACTTAGTCCCTTCTGAGTTCCATTTTTTGCGAATAATACAGAACGCTATCACTGGAATACGACACAACCGGATATCAAAAAATGACCCGATCCATCCTGAGCCGCTAAGACGGCGCGATTATTTTGGAATACAGTCCATCAATTGCCAGAATGATGGGAAAATGTAAAAGCTTCAGATCGGCAATAATTTGAAAAATATCAACGAATATGAGTTTCTTAAAAAAACATTCTAACTCAGTTTGATTTAAAAATCTGCAGGTTAAGGACAAACAAATTTAAAACTAGTGCAATAGCTTAATTTAAACCGATAAATCTAATTTGCTTTTCCTTCAAGAAACATGTTTGATTAAAAAAATTAAGTCCGATCTAGAAAATCATAAATATTTCATACCAAATGTTTCAATCATTTATTTATATTCGCAATCATAATTTACTCTCCATTTTGTAATAAAAATATTAATGAAATTCAATAAAAATAAAAATATATTTGTTTACTTACCTTATACATATGTATGTATAACATGAAATTCCACGCTCTTTTACTCAATTAAGCACTCTTAAATCGGCACAGCTCTCTTTAGCTTTTCGCTTGCGCCGCCATTTTATAACATCGCACTTCACTTTTTCACTAGCAAACAATTTGCTTATATAGCACAACACTTCACACATTTTACCACTTTTCAACATTTCTCACCACACTTTGAAGCACAAATAATTACACTACAACACTTTTTTAAGATTTTTCTCACTTTTTCACTAATTAATAACGCATTACAACCGCACAATAATTCACCTTTTCACACACGATTAGCAAACGCAACATTCGCGACCGACACCTGAAAGGCAACTGATTAGCTGCACTGACTTGCGCAGGAAAATTGTAATTCCTTGGAATTTGGAAGCTTAAGCAGCAAGCAAATTGCAAATTGCATTACGCAAGGAATGTGTGCTAAGTAACGCGCAAAAGTATGCTACAGATTAAAAACATTTCGTACTAAATAATTATTGCTGTTTGTGGTGACCTGAGTGGAGCGTGACTTTGCTAAGAAAAATGTTTTTTTGTGGAATTTGGAAGGTTTTGCTGTTTTTGGCTGTGACGTCATAAACGAAATATTAACTGTCGTTCAAAGAGCAGTGCAATGAATGAATTACTGCTAGATGGGCATTCCTTGCGATTGGTAGTTAATCAAATTGCCAGCTGAATACGAATTTGCAAAAGTTGTAACCGACTAAGGGAATACAATTTATTTTCCTTTTAGAAATATAATAAAAATTTATACTTGGCGACTTGAGGCCTCGTAATAAGAACAATAAGATACTTGTTTTTATATTTGATCTCTTAGAAAACCGTTTTATGATATCCTTTATCAGTCGTATAATACATATATTGTTGAAGCATTTTTGTGAATTCTGTTCGAGACAACTTCGCAAGAAGCATATCGAATAAAGAAACCGGTGTCCACGCCAGTAAAGAAGAAGACTTATAATCTTCTTAGCTAAGACAAAGCAAAAAATCTGCTAAACAGCTCAAAGACGACATTTCATGTGAAATCTTAGCAAACAAATGAAATGGAGTTTAAAGCACAGCAAATTAAAATTTAGATTTAAATTCCCGAACGCTTAGTTTTTGACTAATTATACAATCCGCATTAAAAGTAAATATTTTATTAGCTTAAATATAAGTAAGAGTTTCCAAAATGAATAGCTACAGAGTAACCTGAGACCACCAACAACTTAGCAACGGCATACATACTATATATTATTCTATATAAGGAGATGTAGGTCGGTATATAACTATTTCTATTTATAAGGGGCTTACCCGCTATTAATTTTACTTTTATTGCTGGTACCGTTATGCAACGACATTAATCTCCGTTTGTCATTTGACCAGGACAATTCGCTTTTACTGAAAAGAAAAAAAGTCAATTTGTTAAAAAGAATAATAAAACTGAATGGAAATTTCACTTAAAAGATATTTTCCAATGCGTACACCAAAATGAAAGCATACATAAATACATACAAATATACATAAATAGTAAAATACATATATACCGGAACGAGTACAAATGTTTTGGCCAACTTAAATATGGGTCAAATAAATAATCTCCACTTACAAGTAAATAGCACATCGCTCTTTTATCCGGCGACGCGTGTCGCCTGTGTTCGACTGCTTGTGTATGACCGCCAGCGACGATTTGCCGAGGATGGCTTTTGAAAATTGAAAATTTTAATCGCTGTCAAAATCTGTCAAAATGGAAAATAATGGTGGAGGGACAGCAGAAAGTCATTTTTTTGTTGGTGGACACGCAAAAAATAAGGGGCGAAATATGTTTGTTTGTAAGGCTGTGTGTGCTGAAAAGCAGGATAAATAAAAGAGAATAGCCAATGCTGATTTTCCTGTTTCTTTAAAGCATAGTGTAAGCATAATAGGATTTGGAAATGTTAACAGATATAATTGCGTCGATTAAGGAAAACGAAAATTAATGGCGTCACTAAATGTTTTGGTATTTCGAATTTAAATTCTTCTTTGGTAGAATTTTAAAGAGACCATTTATATAGTATTTCCGTATTTTGTATAATTTATACGACAATTAAAGGTAATGGAAAATACGAATGGCCTCAAAAGCTTCTAAATAATATACCGGCACTAAGGCTGTATATACTGTTAAGAGAGTTTGGTATTGTCAAAGGTAATTCTCTATGATAAAACCCCTAAACGCTTAATTTCCTTTTTAATATAATTTTAGAAATTATTTGTTATTTCAGCTTGTAACCCCTTTACATGGGTTTACGGGTTTAAAATAATCGAATTTTTTATTGTCTTATTAAATTTTATAAAATCTCTAGTTATAGAGTTATAATTTCGGAAATACAGCGTTGAGAACTTGTCAAGTCGAGGCTAGCTTGGCTACGTGCTGAGGAACTGTGGTTTTGAAGTCGGTTGGCAAGATTTCTCGAGAACTACTCAACCAATCTTCATGAAATTTTACACAAATCTTTGAGATACAATTCTTAAAGATTTGGCCGAGGGATTTTTTTTTTCGATTACAACTATTTGAAAAAAAATGTCGTGAAATTTTCACTGAAATTTTAATTTCTTTGTAAAAATGCCTGCCAAAAATGCAATTTTCAGTTTTTTTTCCCTTCGTCCAAGTTCTAAATTAAGGTTTTAACTAAAACACGTATTTTTTCACTTTAGATGATCCTGTAAGCAGTTATTCTGCGAACGCGGGCGCATTATTTGTTCGAGGCCGAGTTTGAAATATCTTTTTTTCAAAAATTTAAAAATTTCTTTGTTAATAGTGTGTGTTTGTAACAAGAAACAAATTTTGTTTCCCTTTGAAGAAAAATGGTGCAGAGTCGTATCGAATGCTTGCGAGGATATAGAGATGATGCTCTATCAGAAGCAAAATGCAAAAAATGGTTTCAACGGTTAAGAGATAATGATTTTGATGTGAGAAATGAAGAAAGATCACCTAAAAAAGTTTGAAGACGTCGAATTGAACGCAATATTGTATGAAGATGATACTTTGAGTCAAAAGCAAATGGCAGCAATGTTAAATGTTGCACAACAATCAATTTCAGATCGTTTGATCGTTTGAAAGCTATGGGAAAGATCCAAAAGTGCCACATGCATTGAATGAAAGACAAAGGGAAATCCAATAAAACACATTCGAAATTTGCTTCAAAAGCACGAAAGAAAATCAGTTTTGCATCGGATTGTCACTGTCGATGAAAAATGGATTTATTTTAAGAATTCTTAACCGAGAAAGTCATTGGTTAATCTGGAACAACCATCAACAACGACTGCAAAAACAGATCGATTCAGTAAGTAGACAATGCTCAGTGTTTGGTGGGATCAGAAGGGTGTGGTATATCATGAATTTTTAAAACCTGATCAAACTGTTAATACTAATCGCTATAGAGAACAAATGATGAGCAAAGTAATTTTGTTACACGACAATACACCTACACAGAAAGCTAAATCGGTTCAGAATACAATAAAAGTACTTGGCTGGGCACTCCTACCCCACCCGCCGTATTCATTAGACTTGACCCCTTCCAATAACCATTTGTTTTTATCCATGGGACACGTATTGGCTGAGCAGCATTTCGCTTCCTATGCAGAAGTCGAAAATTGTGTGACTGGTTGGTTTGCTTGAACAAACGAACTTTTCTATTGGCATGGCATCCATAAATGGTCAGAAAGGTGATAAAAATGTGTAAATATAAAAGGTCAATACTTTAAGTAATTTTGTTTTTCTTTTCCATTGAAAATTAGTATTTGATTTTATGCCGGTAGACCTGGTTAATGATCAGCATGAAGAGACGAGTTAAAACCCAAGTGATTGTTTGCCTGCCCATCCGTCTGCGCAAACGATAACTGGAGTAAAAATGATCTGTTAATGAAACTTGGCACATGTGTTCCTGGACAAAAAAGTGAGAGCGGGTTCGTAGATGGACGTAATTAAACTTGCCATGCTCACAAAGCACCATTAAACGAAAATTTATAACCATGTTCTAAGTTAAGATACAAAACTGTAATTTGGCACAAGGGGATCGCAGGGGCAAAAAAAATAATAACAGAATTAAATCCAAATTCGCTCTAAAAAAATCACTTAAGCAATCCAACTGACTATGTAAAAAAGGATGAAATCGGGTCATAACCACTGCCCATATAACGGTTCCGTTAAAAACTACTAAAAACACGATAAACCGAAATCGATCAAATTTGGTTTGTAATGTTACCTTAACGTTGCTATGTTTCAGTGCGAACAGAAACGAAAGCTGACTACAAACACGCCTATTTCTCATATAAATCGCTTTTAAAATCCATCTGATTCTTTCACTTTTCAGAAAGAATGTAAATCAAGCAATCGAGATAGAACTGAAATTCTTCGTTTTGCAGCCAATGCACATATTCTTCAAGTTGTTCTGGGGTGAGACATGACGCTCATGCTCCATACAATCTTAAAATTAGAATATCCTAAGCGAAGAATATTAATAAGACACAGTTAAAAATTTGTCATGAGAATATAAATTGAACTAGACAGTTATAAAATATAACTAGGTCATTTACTGAAAATTTAAGGGAAAAATTATTTGTGTTAAGTGGGTATTCTACACTAGAGTCCCTTATTTCCAGATTCTTTTTTTTTGGTAATTGATAAAAAAAAACTGCCCTGTTATTAGTACATATATTCATATTTCAAGTGTATACAAAATAAATAAAAAAAACATAAATTTTCATAATGTTATGCCTCCTTGAACATTGACTACACTTCAGTTCCCGTCGCGATTTCTGCCTTGTTGTCATTTCAATAACAAAATAATGACGGATTATTATTTAGTACAAATGGCAACAAAACTAAAACTTACACAAAACCAAAGGTTGATCTCTTCACAATTTTTTTTTAATTTTCTACTTTAATTTAATAATTCAACAATGGGAAATTTTCAGTATTTTTTAATTCGTACGGTTGTGAAATATTTAAGGAATAATTCATGCCAAATTTCAGTCAAATGGCTAGAGCTTGAGATGTCGTGATGTCCGTAACGTGTAGTTTCTATGAAAACGAATTTAGAGTTTTATGTTAGGTCTAACGGCCGATTACCAGGACACTAAAACGGCTTTAACTATGAAAATGTGTTTAAAATCGTAGAGAGATATTATTGAATATTTCAATTTTCTCAGTATAAAAAATGTACAGTTAATTTTTTATTTTAATTCAAGACTTTAATACCCACCCTCTTAATAATGATCCCGTAAGCTTAAACATATAAACGAATTTCCCTTTTCTTACCCTTTTCGAATGTATAGGTTAGTAAATTATACCTACACAACCATAATGTGCATAGTTTTGCTTTTGTTTACTTTGATTGTTCAACGTGGAAAAATAAACAATTAGACAATATACTACACATAATCATTTTTTTTTTTCACTTTCAACATTTGGCGAACAAAACATGGGAGAAAACTACTCACGCCTATCTCAACTCTAATACGAGTATCTCTAAAAAATAGTGTATTAAAATGCACACAAAATAAAAAAATAAATAATAAATATTGAAATGAGTATTTACTCACATGATTTATTTCGGAAAGAGAGTGAATATAATATTGAAATTTTCTGCGATAAAAACCCAAACTCCCACAACCGTGACACCAGCAATTAGCTAATCGCCATAATCGCTCATTTGACGCATATAAATCGTCATAAATGTCATTTCCCTAATACATTGTCGCTTTAATATTAAGCACTTAGGCAAAAAAAGAGTACAGAAGAAAGGGGCCAAATGCAGGCAGCATTGCGAAAATACTTAATATACATAAGGACGAAGACAAGACATTGGACCGTTTGCCATGAAATGGTTTATGTTATTGCCAACTGATTGCCATACGCAATCGGCATGAAATGGTTAAAGGCGCCAAAGGATTGGAAAGGCAACACAAGCGAAGAGTGCCGAAAGGATACACATAGACAGCCGACAGCTGTTGGCTGGAGACCAATCGAACACAAGTGGGTGAAATAACAAAATTTAACTTATAGCGCCATTAACATAATGACTTCTGTAAACGGACCTTCAACATACTCCTAGTGCAGCCATATATTGGAAGTCAAGGCAGCGCTACAAGTCTATGCTAACCCGCAAGGTGCCTGCTGAGGACATTAAAGTGTCTACAAGCCACAGAGAACATATGCGAAATGAGAAATCGCATATATATTTATGCATTTTAGAGCATAAATGGGACTTAATATCTGCGCTTATACATGAGTATCCATCTATGTATGTGTGTGTAGCGATTTCCATATGCATCCTTTAGCAAATGAGATGAATTTCATAAAAACAGCTCACGTTTTATTGAAATAAAATATTAATTTAATGGTCCAGTTGCGCATACCACAACTACACATACATACAGGCACACATATACACCCGAACACACACATATTTACATATTTATGTACTCGATTGTAGCAAACATTTAAAGGATGTGCGTACTTCTTTTCACTTAAATATTTATAAATGCACATTCACACACAGATGCATGCACGCATATGTTAATACACGTATACACGCACGCTTACAACTTTACATCCACGCAAACGAGTATCTTTGCTGCTCTCATGTGCACCTGAAGTTTGTAAGCGTTTTGCGGTTTCACCTGACCGCATATGTGAGGGTGCGCATGTGTACAAACATTTATATGTACATATATACATATATATACTTGTACATTGAATATACATATATGTATGTATATACAAAATTTCACTGCCCCCAAGTTTTACTGCTGAACTGGCTTATTTAGTAGCCGAACATGGACCACACTGCTGAATGTCATTTTACCATTATGCCTGTGGTTGTGTCTGTGTTCTAAGACAAGAGCCGTAAATATACTCATTTTGAGTTCATATGTGAGATGCGTGTAGAAGTAGGTACTCTGAGAAAAATATATGTAGAGACTGTGGAGTAAATATTGGCAAGTCGTAAGCCTTTCAACCAGAAACACTCTCGAAATTTAAGCTTTGATTGCTGAGCACAAAAGCACATATCTTCCAATACCGTTATTAAAAGCTATAGCAGCAATATCTGAGAACAAAAAATAAATAAATACGTTAACTAAGGTTTCACCGAAGCTATATTACTCTTCATGAATACAAAAGATTCCTTACAATAACTTTGATCGATTCGTTTGTATGGCAACTATATGCTAGATATGGACGGTTTCGTCAAATGATCAGCTTTTTGTAGAGAAAAGTACGTTTGCAAAATTTCAGATTCACATCCCAAAAACTGAGGGACTAGTTCACGTATACGGAGACGAAAATGGCTAAATCGTCATTTCGATCATTTATAAATATATTTTAAGAATCTTAAACGTTTCCGCCAACTTAATATACTCTGCTCAGGGTATAAATATCACTGATAATGAACTGAAGCCTAAAGGAAACAGCTCCGACAATTTTTAGTCTTAACCAACACTTATATTCTAGGGTTTTTTTAGGAAGATCATTCAGATTACTTCCAGCTGTTTTTTATTTTTACATACAATGTCGTGTAGTGTTTTCTTAGCATTTCGGGTCAAGCATAACTTCCTTTGCTTAAAACACTTCAGATATCATACATTTTAACCTGTATTGTCTTATAAAAATATAGTTCTTCGCTAAAGCATTTAGAGATCAGAATTTGTAGTATACCATACACGCTGAAATTTTAACACTCTAAAAAAAAAACAATTTTATTTTCTTGGCCAGCAACTTCCGGAAACCCTGGCTTCCAACTATTTCACCTAGTAGATTTTCTAGAGTAAGTGTCGAGCAAGATAATACATATTTACAGAACTAAGATCCCTAGTTATTTTATCTTGGACTTCTTATACCAATCTATGAGAATTATACCAGTTGTTTGATCGATTTACTACTCCCCAAAATTTGCCAAATCAAAGGGAACTAAAATCAAATATTTATTTTTATAAATTAAAAAGAGGAAACTTATCGTTAAATTTACTCGAAAAATAAAAAAGAAGTAGAATTTTCCACAGTGCAGTTAACAGTTAGTACACTTAGGACCGCAAGAACCTTGGCAAATAGATGAGTGGCTAAGTGAATCGACAGAAATTCATACAAATTGAAGTGGAATACGCGCATACATATGAACGAATATGTGCTGGAGCTAAAAGAGACAATCGTGTATATAAACGAGGACGATTTGAGAATTCAGTGAGCGAGTGAGTTTTTTAATTATTTTTTTTATAAAACACATCGCCAATAGACTACCATCTAATGAATTTTCGGTTATCCAAATAAGGAACATTTTAATATAGATATTTGTAATATCAATATTTAGGAACATTTTAAATATAAATATTAAAATTATCTACCGTATTTTTGCTTGCTTTTCGCAGATAATATTCAGCTACTAGTTACTCACTGATATGCTTCGCCCTGAAAAATCACTAGAGCAAAAAGAATAGGGTTCACTGAGTCAAATGTTATTTTTTTCATTTTTTTAGAAATTTTTTTGAAGCTTGAGAAATTGTTCGAAATAGTTATAAAATGTGGAAGCTAATAAAAATGCTATAAAATTCAATGCGAAGAATAATAATCCGATATATGTTGATAAAATTTAACATTTGCAAATATTTATATATTGCAGAAGTATCGAGCATCCCTTGTACATAAGTAGTTAATGTTTTAGGTAAAGCTGTAAATTTGTCATACGTGCATTTGTGGCATAAGGTGGGGTGTTATGTGGTAGTCAGAAGACCTAATGCGGTTGAGTATGGGTTGGAGGTCGCACAAAATTTAAGAAAAGTTAAATGACAAGCACGACGAAAAGTTGAAGCAGCATTGATGAGCGGGCATCAATGAAGTCGGAGTTAGGGAGGAATGCTTAAAGAGAATGTAAGAGCAAATTTTGAGCGAATTTCATATGCAAAATAATTTTTTTTAATTTTATAATAACTTATCTAGAAAAATATGTTATTTTTGTTCTAGTTTATGTTAGAAAAAAAGTTTTTTTCCCAGTATTAAAACCATGAAAATAATCGATTTCGAATAAATCAGAAAAGCATTTTAACTATCTGAATCAATAAAAGATGAGTAATTCACAAGCATTCATCAGATGAAAACCGCCATAAAATAATAATCATCAGTAAACAATAACTAAACACATATGCACATAAGTAAGACTGATAATATTATAACAATGGCAGTGAATAGAAATAATTATTGAGTTTACCAAATGTTAATTACATTATTACTATTTATATTGCATAGCAACAAGTGACCGCTATTCACGGTGTCTTAGTTTCCTTAGTTAGTTTTCCTCTTCTGACTGCTTTCTTTCTATATCTAATTTGTGTTCGTGCTTAATGGCTAAATTGCTTTTTTGCGGTGTGCAACGCTGCGTGAACATTTGGTCTTCCCTTTGAACTATGCACAAATTTTAGTGAGAAGTCTGGTTAATGGGTAATTATCCAACAATAATAGCCAAATAGCTAATTATATATGATTAAAAATGAATTAACACGTATTTTAGGTCCACTTAGGTCAAGTCTACGGACTTAAGACGAGAATGTCGAGCAGTAAGACAATCATCATGGGGGCTAATCATCTCTAAAAGTGTGTAACTATTATTTTTTGCAAAATTTTGCATTTTTAACCAAATTTCGTTTTCGGAATCGTTGCGAATGTTGGAAAAGGCTTACGGTGACTTAGTTTTATCAAAAACACAAGCATGCGAGTGGTACAAAGCCTTTAAGGGGAAAACGACATGCCTTCTTCTAGACGATCTTCGACGTCTTCAATTAATGAAAATATTACAAAAGTTAAGGAGGTTTTAAGCACCATAGAAAATCGTCATACAAGTATTAGAGAGATGGTAAGTGAGCTCGACATTTCTCACCAGTTCATTCGATGGATTTTGGGGATTGCTCAATGTTTTTTCGATATTCGCCTGAAAAGTGCCTTCAAAGATACACTATTATCAACAAGCTCTCTCATTTTCATTGCGGTAGCTCATTGCACATTGATCGATATCTGCGGTAAAAGGTCAACTACAGGTACATGGGTTAAATTATTCAGTACCTGTGAGCTTGACCAGTTTTTGTTGAATTTGACCAATTTTTGGTACCTTATGACCATACTTATGGCATACTTTAAAAGCATTATTATTAGAAAGGAAAGATACAGATGAAATAATATTGTCTTATAAAGGAAGTACGCGTGGTTGCAGTCCGAATTCGTCCATTTCGCACCCGGTGTTGCGAGTTCTGAGATATGTGATTTCACCCAAAAGTAGAAGGTGCGTCCATCGTGTCAGGCTTCTATTTATTGGGTGTAAAATTTTATTTTTCTGCCATATTTAGTTATTGATTTGATGGGATTATCTTTTCATTTCAATAATTTTTACACCGATGATAGAGGGATTTGTCCAGAGCGAATATGTTTTTTTTAGGTTAAGTCGTTTAGTAGATACTATTTACATTAAACCAATGTGAGGGCTGGGCCACGCCCACTTTTCTAAAATTTTTAGTCCATAGATGCTCCTTATTACTGTGATCCTCTATACCAAATAAGATTCGGATGGACAGACAGTTACTCAGTTTGGATTTGCCTCTTTATCCTGATCATTTACTTTTACGATATATACCCCATTATCAAGCTCGTTTAGTTTTAGGTAATAAAAACAACCGTTAGTTCAACAAAACTATCACACCCTATAGCAACATGTTGCAAGCGTATAAAACACTCTGCCTTCCACCATTAGGAAGGATGATTGCTATGGCATTGCTTGAAGCTGCATGACAAGTATCATTGTATGGTAAAATTAAAATTATAATGTGATTGCTAACATTAGAAGAGAAGGCGGTTATTTGATCGGAAGCAAGGCATAATGAAATGAATATATTTGTACAGATTGCAAAAGTCAGACTGCAAAAGTAGTAACCTGTTTCTGACCTTATAGAAAAAGTTGTATAACTTCAGGAAGTATAGGATATTAAGTCAGCAAAAGATGTCATTTCATTGTCTGAAAAGAAATAGTCTTGAATGAAAAGAAGTCGTATTCTTACTCTAAGCCTGGCTCGAATATTTGTTAGTTTTTTAAACCATAGAATGTGCTCAGCCCGTGCTCTGCCCGCCCAAAAGATTTAGGTGTTAAAAACGCTAATTTTATTTCAAAAATATTATAACTTTATTCTCATTTAGTAAAAATATGACCCACACAGCTTTACTGATAATTTCCGTAAAATTTAGCCATATTTATTGAAGTCCACATTTTCGGTATCTGGGAATTTAAAAAGTGAAATTCAACAAATTATAATATGTATATGGAAGTGGGCGTGATTGTAGTTCGATTTTTGCCAATTTTCACACTGTGACGTATGGATAGAAATATAATGTTACGAATTTCATTGAAATTGGTCAGGTAGTTTCTGACACTTTTATCTTAAAGACCTTTGTGTATACTGGACACGATTAGAAAGGTTTACGAAAGCAAACTAAAGATCCGCTAGGAATTAGGAGTCCAAAAATTCCGAGGATTATTAGACCGTACGGTTTTATAAAAAGGAAAGCCACTGTTGATGGACTAAGAGACGAAGTGACAAAAGGTGGAAAGGTGACAAAAGGTGGAAAGGTGACAAAAAAATATTGCGCTCCTATTACCTTGAATGTGAAGAATGCGTTCAACTCTGCAATGTTGGCAAATATAATCAAATATCTATATGAATTACGCGCTCCCTAGTATCTAGTAATTATTATAATGAGCTATTTTGAAAATAGGAGATTGTTAGTTAACACTGACGTGGGCAGTCAAAGCTACACGATTTCGAGTGGAGTACCGCAAAGCTCGGCCTTAGGCCTTTTATTATGGAACTTTATGTAAGACGGGGTGCTAAGAATACATCAACCAAAAAATGTGAAAACAACTGCATATGCGGATGAAAGAAAGTATCTTTTCCAAATTATTCATGACGTTAATCTTTATTGTCCGACGTGTACAGAGTGCATAGAAGACTCTGAAAACTTATTATTTCAGTGCCCCCGTTCTCTTAAACATAAGGGAATCTTCTAAATCTTCACTGCGCGGTAGTGTAAAGGTGGAAAATTTGACAACACATATATGTCAGTCCCTGGATAAATGGAAATCTGTCAGCGTAGCGTCAGCTCTAATTAAAACAAAACTAAGAAACTTACAATAGCTTAGGACGCAGTGAATAATAGAAGAGACTTTAATGGCTTTTTCTCTCCCATGAAGTAATACCTAATCCGCAGGTTTCGTGATAAAGATAAGATATGATTTGGTAGTAGTTTAGGTTTAGCGGATTCAAGTTTCCGATTAACGTCATTATATGTACCATGGCAATGCCCCGATTTCGCCCATTTGCAACACAAACCTCCCTTGGGTACCAAGTAATATGTGTACAACGACTCTGTATAAGTTTGAATATATGTACATATGTATACATATTTGAACTCCAGGTAAATTTTTTAAAATTAAATTTCTGCTTAGGCTTAGTTATGAATATGCTTCAATCCCAAATGGAACACCAGTTACAACGCAACTGCATAACCCTACACTTAATCCTCCCGCCCTCACAATCCAATCCATTACAACACCTTACTCTCGTCTTACTCACTCACTTTACGCCATTAAACATGCTCAGGGGAAAAAAGTCAGCTCTATGTACATATAAATCAAGCCGAACTGCCGATAACCGAATGAACCAAATAAATGACCATTGACACTGCTGCTAGCAGGCACTGACTGCTGCCTACTGACCTGACGACCGACACATAAGCTCCGACTGTCACTGATTGCCTGCGCCCGCAATTATCGCAAGCACGAATTATTTCAACTCGATGCCCATACAAACGCACATATACCCTTACCAAGTATGCAATTATTGTTGTTGTTGCTGTTGCAACTATTGTACTTGGTGTTGGTGCAGTCCATTTTGCGTTATATGCGGCGCTACATGGTGAGCTGTGGGTGCCAATCGATTTGAGGATTTTTTGGCAGACGAATTTTTCATTAAGCAAAGCATGGCCAAAGGGCTTTTATTGTGAGCGATAGGCCGAGAGAATGGCAGTGCGTCAGAAACAACATCCGTTGGGTCGCTCAGAGTAGATTCACTTCCGTTTCCGCTTGCAACATGAAAAACAGTTGCAATGGCCAAACAGAGCCGCAGTGCTACGCGCGCGCGTGTGTGTGTGTGTTTGTGTGTATGTGTGGTTGTGATTGTGTGGGAGTGGACATTGATGGAAAATTGCGTAGATATGCGTTATTGCTGTGTGTATGTGACTTTGTTGGTTTGCCAGCAACTGTGACTGCTCGTGCACTTGCTCGTGCAACATGGCATACAGTTGCACGCTGTACCAGTGTATCACATTTCCGGTGCAGCCCAATTCACGCAACCAAATGTGCAGGCACACATAAATAAACTGAACAGAACTATCTACCAGCAGCAAATACATGTATGTATATATATATATTGGTATATATGTATGTTTATTTCCTTGCGAAACACAGTTGGCATTTTCATTTACGCCCTCTAACATGCAACATGCTTTCTCAAGTGTATTATAAACGACCACATACCCCTATGTTCATACAAATAGACACGTATGCCAATATACATACATATACTTATATACATATATGTATGTATGTATTTATGACAATATGTTTACTGAAACACATACCAATTACTGTTGTTGGCACATATTACTGCTAACCAACTACAAAAGCAATAAAATGGTAAAATTATTTGGCATCATTTTCATGGAGTCACTCATTACATTGCTTGTCTATTTTAGGTAGAAATTGCCACACAACACTTGTGACTATAAGTATGCGGACATGCAACTATAACAGCATCTGGACTGCAGATAAACCTTAGTTTGCAAAATCACGATTTTCAGAAACCTGAATAATAAAAGATTTAATATAAAGTCAGCATCAAATTCTTAAAAAAATCTAAATAAAATTTTACTGAAATTTCGTCTGTAGATATGCAATATAAATAAATGCTGATGTTTCATACTTCCCTAGACTTTTGAAAGTAAACAAAACTTCTTATTAAGATATACAGCCAACTCAAAAAAGCGAATGGAGTCCCTTACTAAGCAAAAAATGTCGTTCAGAAAGACCTTTATAGCCACGTTAAGGGATCAGCCATCTAATCTCACCTAACCTTGATTTTGACCGTCTCGTATATTGCCATGGACAATAATCCATGTCGAAAATCTTAATGGTATCTTGCCAAATAAAAGTATTTTTCATACAGAAACTTGAGTTCGATCGGTCTCTTCGTATGACAGCTATTTGCTTTGGTGCTCCGATATTGGCGGTTCCGAGACAGTTTACTGGGCAGAAATGAACGTGTTAAAAATTTTAGAATGATTACTCAAAAACTCAGGTACTAGTTCTCGTCTATACAGACAATGTATGATAAGAAGCAGCTACAACAGTCTTGGGGTGCCAAAAACTCTGCTCCATACAGAGTTGTACGATGAATATTTGCCTGTATGCAGCACGGTCTCAACGGTTGCTATGCAGGTTTTGTTAGGTGTTCCCCTCTTGAGCTGATTGTCATACAGTACTAGCATTCAGGTTAAGAAAGGGCTTGAGTGAGTAATTGCTGCGGAATTACTAGGAGAGGGAGGGATATCTAGAGAGCAGGTGGCTTCTGGATGATAAAGTCAGGTGTAGGTGGCAAGACCCTTTGGACAATAGTCCTAACAGCCGAGTGACTTATGAGTACATTCAGGACGTCGGGTTGGTTGAGAGTAACCCAAACTTCAAATTCTATCTGAGTTTGGGTTTGCTGCTTACAGGGCATGGGCCAGTGAATGCATTTCTTCATCAGAGGCACCTATCTGATATGTCAGGGAATTTTAGTGGGGTGCGGGTAGAGGACTGGGTGCATGTAATTGCAAAATGCCCCATATACTCAGAGATTAGATATCTGGGTGATATGGGAATTAGCTGCACGTTTGGATGTAAGCGGTATGTAAATAGAAGGCATATGATGTTCTATGGAATAACTACGCGAGGATGCAAAAAACTATATCCACGGATAGCAAGGTGGAGATGCTGGCTTTGTCGACACCACCAACAACAATTGTAGAAAGGCTTAAGCTCACTTTTATTCTTAACAATTCAACTTATCAATAATCTGGGTACTCGGCTATTTTCGGCAACGAAAAAGTGGACAATTTGGCCAAGCTAACAGCCTCGCAAGACGAATCCGAGGCAGAATAAATGCAATGCACGCTGAAGATAACGAAAACAAAGCTTTGACTTTTAAAATATCATATTGTAGACAGATTTTTAAAAATTTAAACTTTAAAGGCATAAAAAACGATTTTTTTTCTTTCTTGACTATAAAAACCTCTTAATGGGCTATACCAGTGCAAGCCATGAAAAATTAGGCGATTGAATTTTTTTAAAAGGAAGTACTCGATCATATGTTTCGAAGTTCTTTGGATACAATAAAGTATATTTTCAGCTATATTTTAAGATTTTTTTTACAAAAATGTTGAAAAAGAACGGAGTTATGTGCTGTCTTCAGAGATATAAAAAAAAGGTGCTTTTGCTGACATGGTTCCGGCCGAATGAGTAGCTAAAACAAAAAAATTCAAAAAGCTTTTTTTAGTTAAAGGTATTTCGTATACAATGACCTACGATTTTGAAAAAATATCAAAAATTAATAAAATGGTGTAATTTTGAAAAAAAAAATTGTTTGTTTAGGTAAAAATGTTCGTTTTTTTTAATGCCAAATTGACAATTTTCAGAAAGAGTCTTATATAAAGATAATATTTAACACAATAGTAAATGTCTAGTTTTTAATCCAAAACTTGGACAGATGTGATGGAACTCTTAATTAGGTGGGCAGCCTTTGTTAAATTTATAAACCTTTAACCGTTATTTTAAACGACAGAGAACTTCAATTGTACAGTTTTATTCGAACAATAATGAATCGATTGTTTGGCGAAACATTAGCCTCATATAGGATCTCATATAATATAAAATCTATTGATTAGAAACTTCCTCTTTAAACAATTGATGTTCTTAAACTGAAGTTTATTACAAAGATTTTTTGAAGCGCAGGCTTGAACATTCCCTAACCATAATTGAAATTTCTCTTTTCTACTAGTGAATTTGTAAGCTATTCGATCCTCCAAAAATATAGCTGCTCTCATAAAGGACAACTCCTAAATGAGACGGCATCCTTCATGTCTTATCGTCCACTAAAGAAAACTTGAAAAAATGTTTGAACGTCCCGTATATGGTATACGAACATACAGTATATATTTTTCTTTTATGTTACGTGAATGTATTCCAAATTATTTTTTATTGTTTCTGCATGTAAACTCTAGTTGGAGCAACACCGTCATTTCTCTAGTTCTTTTTGCTCAACTACAATAGAACAACCAAACCACTAAAGGCCTACAATCCATCACAAAGCTCATTCAACCCACTAGTCAGAACATTTCATATTCACTTTTATGTGTGTTTCAGTACACCAACACAGCTTTTGGTTGAGCGTGCAAATATGCAATATCCTGTGTCGGACTTTAATAGTAGAAAAAGTCCGCTGCATGTATTGTAGTAACAAAACTCCAAACTTGCCATTTACAGTTTTTATACATACTTAGAAGTTTTTAAATGTAAAAGAGAGTATCGGAGTATAGATATATTGATGTATAGTATAGGTCAATGGGCTTCTATTTGATGAAAGATGGAATAACGCCCTCGGTCAGTTTGAATTGGAATATTTATTATTACAAATTTGCCATTGAAGATTCTATAACGTGTCTGTATTTTTCTACAAATGACTTCGAATAATGAGAATGAATGAAGATTATTTGAAAAAAAACTCTATTTAATTTTAGGATATCAGTCGAGACTGAGCATAATTAACTTTTTCCTGAAAGATCCTAAATTAAACCATTAATTAAAATTCATCGTCAAAACATGTTATATTATAGATTTAATTACTGAGAAAATTAAAAGGTATCACTCGCATGTAACAATGGTAAGCGTAGACGTTGGTGTAAATGGTCGGGAACTTTTGACTTTTAGGCTGTTGCCCATATGCTCGCTGTTTTCCCTATTTTCCAAAATACTGACATATCAAGGAGCAAACCTTGCCAACACCTTGACCTGCAATGCCGCTTCCCTGACCACAACTGGGCAAGAAATTTGTATGCATATGTATGCGTGTCAGCTTGTAATGGGTGTTGGTTAGCCTATAGCATTTCAGACACCGGCATATACCAAGAAGACGAAACCATAAAGGAATTTGCGGATATTAGAAAGGCAGCAAAAAGCGAAAATCCAAACATGAACATACGAACATACATTTCAACGCATAAATGAGGGCAATTATGGCGCAAATATAACCTTCCGATGAAATTTTTTTAAAAAATGATAAACTTTGATTCTGCTTGTGGATTATTTTTATTTAATCTTTTAAATTTTTTTACATCAAGTCGAGAATATGATATCATGTAAATGGCCGCTGCCATAGTTGATTGTCATTTGAGCCCTTTTTATGGCATTTTCTACCACTTTGGCCAGAACTTCCGGCGATAGGTCCTCACATTTTTGACGGATATTGTCTTTAAGAGCTGCAAGAGTCTGAGGCTTGTTGACATAAGCCCGTGACTTCAAAAAGTCCCACAAAAAGAAGTCTGGAGCGGTCAAAGCCCCGGGAAATGCATCCTTCAGCATATCGATTGTGGCACGTGCAGTGTGTGCCGTTGCACCGTTCTGTTGGAACCACATGTTTTCCAATCCCAATTCATCAAGTTGCGGTAAAAAGAACTCGTTGATCATTGCTTGTCTCACCTCTCGCAGTAACCGTTTGGCCTGCGACGTCTTCGAAGAAAAAACGTACGATGACTCCTCCAGCGAAAACAGCACACCATACGGTGACTTTGAGCGGGTGTAATGGCTGTTCGTGGGTTACATGCGGATTTTCAGTGCCTCAGAAGCGTAAATTTTGCTCATTTACGTACCCGCTAAGATGGAAATGGGCCTCATTATTCATGATTATTTTTGATGAAAAATCATCTTCCTCTAGGTGGTGATTAAGGATGGCTTGAGCGCATGTTACACGCGATTGGCGGTCAGCAGCTAACAGCTGATGCACCGTCTGGACTTTGTACGGAAATATTTTCAAATCTTGTAATAAAATTCGCTGTAAACATCGTCGACTGATAACCATTTGCGTGGCACGTCGTCTGGTCAATGTCGACGGCGCTTCCATGACATCCTCGGCAACAGCAGCAATATTCTCTGCAGAACGACTACTCCCTGATCTGCCACACCTGGCAGCATCTCGTGTTGTGCCAGTCTCTTCGAGGCGAGCGGCTAAACGTCGCAGTCTTTCACCAGTAGGCGTCGGACGGCCAGGAAATCTGCGACGAAATTCACGTTGTGCCAAAGTCACCGACCGAAGTTTAGAAGTAAATATATAGAAATAACACCGTTACAGAGATTAAATATAATGAGAAAAATTAAGCAAACATTTGATTTACTTTTTCAAATTTTTCAGTTAAATCCTATTCTATCACATGCCACAATAAAATTGAACTAACTAGCAGATGTTCAGGGATAATTTTGTTAAAAAAAAGATCCCAACCTGATTGTGTTCTGTGATTAGATTTTTCGAAAAAATGCAAAGTTTTCTCACTGGAATATCCATTTCAGACATTATCAGATAATAATGGTCTGATTATACATATGTATGTTTATAAAAGACCTTCCTAAATTTGGAAGATGCATTTTTAAACAGACAACTGATAGAACGACGAAAGGAATGACATAAGTGCTAGGAGTTCTAACTTGTCACTCATTTATCAGAGACTGTAGACTGCGGTTACCATACAACTTCTATTGTAGAAGCTACTAAGAGGTAGAAGAAGAAGAAATTATAAATATCTTCTATGCGAATGCAAGAATTCCTCTGAGAAAAGAGTCCAATTATCGGATGAGAGTTTCTTAACGATGGCTCAGAAGTTGTACATATAAAACGTTGTTTTGATGAACTTCAGGAGCACATACCATATCAGGAAGAGAGAGATGGCGCGGAGAGCATATAACACAGTAAGAAAATTTCAGTTCCGGTGTTTACAATGTCTTACCTACCTATCTACCTAACTGAGGTGATCATCTGTTCTTCGCATATAAGTATTTAAGGTCAAATTTCCACAGATACTAGGCGATGACTATTCTTCTATCTTCGGGGTTACTTTTTGTCGTTCATAGTTTCAATTTTTGTGTAGTTTTTATTCATATTTTTGTCATGGCTTCGGAGTTATATTGTTTGGTCATTCTGTTTTAGAGTCCACCAATGCATCTATACTAAAAGCGTGTGTTTCGTGGTGTAAAAATACCTAAAACTTCAGAACAGTAAACAAGAATTGAAACCCGATGACAACATTTTCAACAAACCGTTCAAAAATCTTACCAAATCAAAAAATTGTATTGACTGATTGAAGAAATAAGGACTGAAGCTGGGCTTTTAACTGAGAAGGTTTGAAATTGCGAGTTAGTATTTGGTTTTTATACACGCAAGGTGTCTAGCGTTGAAGACAACGCCCAATCATAGAATAAGTTCAAGTTTCGACAATGTACGACCGTAATTTAGACAGTGCTTTCTTAACTGTGTGAACACTCGAATATCCTTACTCACTTTGTCTTCATACCGGATCACTTGGATCATGGATTCGCCAAATTGAACTCAGGCGGCTCTTTCTCTACCCACATACCGACGAGGAAGTAGCTGGTGGGAAGAAGCGTTGAAGGAGAGGGACAGTGAGCTTCTTCACGGATGGGTCAAAGCTTGGGGGAAGATTGGTGGAGGGGTCTGCCGACAACTCCAGTTTCAGACCTCCTGACTATTGCAGTGTCTTCCAGGCCGAGGTTGCGGCCATTAAGGTAGCAATAGATTTACCGCTCTGGAGTGTAGCCTCCTCCAGAGGAGTAATCATCCACTCAGATAGCAAAGCCACGAACAGTGCGTTCAGGGCTGGAAAGTGCCTAACCTCGCATCCATAGCATTGGTAAGACTGAAAAGGTGCCAGACCACAGCGGAATGGCAGGAAACTGTAAAGCTGATGAGCTAGCAAGGGAGCTGTCGCAAAAGTCTTTTGGCTCAAGATCGTTGGCAAGAAATCTAGTGATCCCTTTGGCCTAAGTAAGGCTGCGAATTCTACCAGGCGACATCTGTTGAAGCTGATGAGTTGGAAACAACTCAACAGTTCTTCTTGACTGTCCCACGTTTGGGAGGTCACAACTTACAACACTTGGTGCGCATACCTTCTTACATCCCACCGAGCTGGCGGGAATGGAAATTAAACGCCTGTGCAAATTCGCATTGACTACTAAGCGTTTTGCTAATTTTTAAGTTCGAATATAGGAGTTTTTCTTTTGAATGGCTTCACAAAGGACTATATACATATAGCAGTCCACGTCTAAGAGCCAAAGACATTCTAAGGAGTACATAGAGGAATGTAACGGAACTACGCCTAAGGTTGAGATTTCTCAATAGATCAGTCTCACACACAAAATCGCTTAGGAATATTATCACCATCTAAAACACTGATTCGGGATTCACAAAAACGTTTTTTTAGTATAATAATAAAAGTCTTTTGGAAGTAGCGGTAAAACTTAACCTGTGTGATTGATTGAAGAAGCTTTGAAGGACTAAAACAATAAACCAGTTCTCATGTACCTAAGTTACTCGAAAGGCTAGATATTAAGCGTTAAGTATACCTTCCAAAAACAATTTACAACATCAAATAAAATACGATCGAGTTGTTGGTATAATAAAACATATCAAATATCTCACAATAAAATCCAGCAGCTATGTGAATGTTAATCCGAACAAATCTTTAATATTTATAGCCCCAACCAAAACCCCTAAAGTACAATTCAGAAAAGTACGAATAATCAGTTGAACAAATTCCGCACTTATGTGCGATATTCAAATGTAGGTATAACGGTACATGTGTATATAAATCCCAATTAAACGTCGAAAATCACAAAAGCACGAGCATCTCCAAAGCCAACAGCCATTAAAAGTGCAAATGACCGCAAAAATGACCACAAAATAGATAGAATGTAGAAAAAAGAGGAACTGCGGCGAATGGAGAAGAACGGCATAAAGTGATAGAACGATACGTTTTACCACCACACACAAAATCATACTTACATATATACCTGGGTAGCCAGCCGAGCGGTGGACGCAAGACAGACAAATGCAAGGATATGCTCAGGCAAACAATAGACAAAAAGCAAAGTGCAAAGAATGGCAAACTGTTGAAGTATGCAATTGAAGGTGGCAACCAGAGCAAACGGCAACTAATGTCGACACTAATTTAATTACGAAAACGCAAAAGTGTCGAGGCTTTTTCAAGCCAAGTGCCAAAGACTGCGGCAAACACAACGGCAGCAACTAACAATGCAGGCGGATCCGACACCGCGATACCAGCACAAGAGACGATAAATGATCAAGGCGGTGATGGGGAGCGGACTACCCAAATCCAAATAAGCAACAGTGAATTTAGAAGGTTTTTCACCACAAAAATGTGCACTCAAATCAAATGAAAGCAAAGGCGACGAAAAGGTTAGTTGTGGAGTGAATCAGATAGCTAAAAGCTGAAGTTGAATTACGGGAATGGCAGCGAGCTTTTATAAGGGTGGAGGAGCGGTCGCCCGTAAATACTGACAGCTGTATGTATGTTACGAATACGTGAAATTGGCGCACCAAGTAACCGCTGAAGTAATTCACCACATGATTGTTTATATTTGCGTTCGGTTGACCGAATGCTTCCTTCACTTGGTCGGCTGAGTAATTGAGCGTAATTACCGCGTTGAATGTCATACGATGCATATGCAGTGCACAGATAGAAATAAGATTTTCTCCTTTTATGCATTTGAATGCGTTTTATTTGCTTGATTTTTGGTCAAGTTGGATTTTTGCAAAATTCAACCAATTATTATATATGTATTGTACGAAGGGTTATCAGAAATTGGTTCTCAAGTATTTTTGGAAATATTTAGCTTTTCGTTAGCGGTTGATGAGCATCTGAAGAAGTACCCGCGACCAACATTTGAAAGATATAATTCTCAAAACATAAATGTCAAAGAACGTTTTTCAACTGATAATCCTCAATATTCCTCATTAAATTTGCAAATTCTGTGTTTTTTTTTTTAGGCAACCTCGAAATGGATCATAATTTAGTGGGAAAGGTCCTCGTTTTCCTTTTTGGCACTATAATCCTAGATCGTTTGGACTTAGAACACAAAATCCGTTGTCCACCCATGGGTCTCGAATCGAAGGAACTTTTCGCAGCAGCATCAGAATCCAAGTGAACGACATTACCTAACCAGTGCATTCATTGAATTTTTATGCGATTAACAAGATTCATGTCGTCTTAGAGGTCATACAGCTCGTGTTTCTAGATTCTTCGATATTCATCGCTCACACAGATAGCTCCAAAGGTTTTGCGGAGAACTGTTCATTCGAATGCTCATAGCGTTTTCTTATTATTTTGGGAAGGATGAGAGACTTTTTGTTCGTCTAAAGAGGAATCTGCTTATCAATTGCCTAGCGATCCCAAAGTATCATCTGCTGTCTTCAATTTTTTAAATTTAAAGCTCCCAACAGTGACGTTGTTCACGCGTCTGGAAGAATCTTTGTTTCTCTCGTCCAGATACTTTGTCTTGTTCACGTCCACCACAAGACCAATCTCTCTCGCTTCTTTTTCTAGGCTGGAAAAGGCTGCGCTGACTTAGACGAGGAATGCAACGCGACCTTAAGTCTATTGTGCCCGAGGTTGCGTTTACGGCTCTATTATTAAGATCTTCTACGTCAATATTAACCGCATACCTTAGCATAGTTGTACTTTTAGATTAAACAGACTTTGTCTGTTATCGAACGGCCCGGAGCTGTCGTTTCCGATTTTGACGGAGCTGATGATTGTGTTCAAATACTTTTTACATAAATGTATGAGTTTCGCAGGAATACCATATACCTTTCATTGGAATTATATGTTTACATGGCGGGTCCCAAGCCAAAAGCATAACCCCAACTGGTAACTAATTTTCCATGGTTACGTTATTATAGCGAGTAGCCTGCGACCATTATCTGATTTCTGAACTGATCCACAAAAAAAGCTTAGTAGATCATCTCTATAGCTAAACTTGTGGGTTTTAGTGTCATTCTTACGACAACTATGACATTTTTAGTTATTTCTATCATAACCGTTTAATGGATTTAATGTTTATCGAAATCGGTTGTAATAAAAACAAGATTCTTGTGAAAACTTTTGAAACTACATTAAAAATCTTCCACTGGGACTTCTGTGTTAAATTCGTTGAGGAGTTGTATATAGATAGATAACCCGCTTTTTACCTTCTTTCAGATAACACAATTTTCCTGAGTCACCATTGCCCGACTCTTTTTTTTTTTTTGAGGCCTTTTGGAAAAGGTGATTACAAAGATTAACCCAGTAACCAGCTTTTTGTGTGTTAATATACAAATACCCTCAATATAAGTAGTTAAGGTTAAACATTTTTTGAGATCTAGATTGGGCTTATCCTTTCAGTCATATATATACCATATATCCAGTCATATATGTATGTATGTGATGATTTGATATATAATTAGTGGTCAAGAAAAATATTGAATATTAAACGAAGCATGCTCATATTAATTTCCTAAAGCTTTATTTCCATCCATAATTAAGTCTTCAATAAATTTTGTCCTTCAATACAAATACAAATTGTGCTTAAAAATCTCACACACCTTTTCCACTTGACTACATTTCATATATTCGCCAAGTCACAGGTTATTTCCACGCATTTCGCCAACAAATCCATCCGCACTCGATGTATGCTCGACTCGACTATAAACCAAGAGCTCAACCGCGCCAGCAGCAAACGTGCCATTAAATCTGTACGCCCGAAGAACAGCACATCACCCACTGGTAACTACGGCATTAATACGAAACACCAAAGCAACAAACAACAGCAATAACAACGATGGATTGCGTTGAGGTCGAGGAGGTAAGCAAGCGAGCAAAAACGAAAAACCGAAGAAGTCAGCAAGCAGCAGAGTCCTGAGTCTGCAAGCCACCAAACCAATGGAATTTTTATGCGAACTTTATGGCTTAGAAATGTGAAATTGCATTTTGATTTTTTGTCGAAACACAAACGCACACACACTCACACACTCAAACATGTGCGTCTCTGTGTATGTGCATATGATATGCGCCGAGTGGCTGCTCTAAACCATTCAACTGCTGAACTGCTGTCGGCATTGGCGTAGTTTTTCATAGTTTTTCTTTCGTCATTCCGAAAATAGTTACCGAAAAGTGGCGGCAAATAACGGTGTGTGTCAGCTAAAGTGCATGTGTGGTGTCTGGTAACAGCAACTGTTCGTAGTATTTACTTATGTGTGGGTGGGTGGCTAGAGATGCTGGGGAGTGATGCAGTCACAAATATAATACAGTTCGTTTGTCACCCAAAACTAATCTCAGCCGTGACTTATACATACGCACATATACGAGTGTGTGTGCTACGCTAGCGAGCAGGGGTATGATAATTTACCCTTTTTTAGCGCCATAAAAACTATTCGCAAAGATTTACGAGGGAATTTGTTTGAAAGTTTTTGATTTTTCCAACAGTAATAACTACAACAGTCCCAATAAAACCACACAAAGACATACTTGTACATACTTTCGTAAAAACTATAACGGCAAAGTTGACTGCAATGGCCGAAAGTGTTAAAATGACCGGAAGCATGAGTACAAATCGATGTTTTTGTTGTAGTAGTGCTCAAATTTATTTATTTACATCTTAGCAAAGTGAAAGAAGATCATGGAAATATGGAGTACAAAGTAAATTATTGAATAAAGTTTTTGTTTGTTGGCATAATTTCGAGATCGTAAACAATTAGAAGTGACTTTACACATTATGTTGTGGATTATCGCATATTTAGAGTCAACTTTTGTTTTATATTTGTGGTATGCTCAGCCCTGGACTTAGTAGCTCACTACACCAAATGCAAAAAAAAGTTTTCGATTTTTAAATATCATACTGAAATCCTATTATTATGTGGTGGCTGGTGTCGAAATATTTCTGGATCGTATACGAAACAAGTAATGACATGTAATGTTCGGATCATCAAAACCTCTGATAGTGGGAGGAACTAACAAAAACCTCTGCGGACTTGGGTATAAAATAGTAATGAAAACACTGACTTAAACGCTGCCAAAAGGGATCAGATCTTGGACGCACTCTTCCCCACATACGAAAAAAGGGCTAGTGGTCCAGAACATACCTTAAAATTTTCGTAAATCCGCCAGTTTACCCTCGAAGTGCTGCAACAAAGCCAACAAATCACCCGGTCCAATTGAGATCCCATTAGAAATCCTGAAAACCATGGCTGCAGAACGACCGGCATTACTTTTAAATAAGTACAACCCCCATCTCTAAGCCGGAATATTCGCTGAACCATTGAAAAAGCAACGGCTGATGCTAATCATTAATGGAAAATGAGATCCCAACTTGCCATCAGTATACCGGCCACTCTGCAAGTTGGATACAGCGGGAAAGCTGTATGAAATACTACTTAAACCGCGGAGCTACCTTAGCAATAGAAAACTGCTGTACGAAACTAGAGAGATCAACTCACGACAGAGAGCGGTCACGTCAGGAGCAGCGCAAGGATCCATCTTATGCCCAGACTTGTGGAACATTGGCTATGACGCTATATAAAAACTCATGATACGTACGCAAGCATGGCTTGACTCACACAACCTCCAGCGCACTACGAAAAAAAACTGAGCTACTAATAAGCACATACCCCTGGATATAAGTATGCAAACTACTACGGATATTCTTAGGACACAAAAAACAGTAAACTACCTAGGCGTAAAACTGGGCCCCAGACTAACCTTGTGAGTACAAATCCAGCACGCCGCAGCGAAAGCAGCGAGTATCATCTTGCCACCCGAACAGTGGTAGGTGATGCAATATTAGTTATAAGCATAATGCCCCAATTGACCTTCTAGCATATATCTATAAGGAAGAAGTTGTGGGAGCTAAAGAAAATATGCGATAATAATAAGAGCACAATAGAACAATTATAGAAAGATACAATAAAACAAGTAAGGAAGGGCTAAGTTCGGGTGTCACCGAACATTTCATACTCTCGCATGATAAAGTGATAATCGAGATTTCATTAACCGTCATTTACATATTTTTCAAATACCGTATTTGTGTAAAGTTTTATTCCGCTATCATCATTGGTTCCTAATGTATATACTCGTATTATACAGAGAAGGCATCAGATGGAATTCAAAATAGCGTTATATTGGAAGAAGGCGTGGTTGTGAACCGATTTCACCCATATTTCGTACATGTCATAAGGGTGTTAAGAATATATTATATACCGAATTTCATTGAAATCGGTCTAGTAGTTCCTGAGTTATAGATTTTGGTCCATAAGTGGGCGACACCACGCCAATTTTCAATTTTTAAAAAAGCCTGGGTGCAGCTTCTATCTGCCATTTCTTCTGTAAAATTTAGTGTTTCTAACGTTTTTGATTTTCAACATAACCTTTGTATGGGAGGTGGGCGTGGTTATAATCCGATTTCTTCCAGTTTTAAACTGTGTATGGAAATGCCTGAAGGAAACGACTCTGTAGAGTTTGGTTCACATAGCTATAGTAGTTTCCGAGATATGTACAAAAAACTTAGTAGGGGGCGGGGCCACGCCCACTTTTCCAAAAAAATTACGTCCAAATATGCCCCTCCTTAATGCGATCCTTTGTGCCAAATTTCACTTTAATATCTTTATTTATGGCTTAGTTATGACACTTTATAGCTTTTCGGTTTTCGCCATTTTCTGGGCGTGGCAGTGGGCCGATTTTGCCCATCTTCGAACTTAACCTTCTTATGGAGCCAAGAAATACGTGTACTAAGTTTCATCGTGTATCTCAATTTTTACTCAAGTTACAGCTTGCACGGACGGGCGGACGGATAGACGGACGGACGGACAGACAGACATCCGGATTTCAACTCTACTCGTCACTCTGATCACTTTGGTATATATACTGACTCTTTTAGTTTTAGGACTTACAAACAACCGTTATGTGAACAAAACTATAATACTCTCCTTAGCAACTTTGTTGCGAGAGTATAATAAAAACATGGCAACAAAGATGGGAGAATGAGAGTCGCAGCAGATGGACGGCCAGACTAATAATATATCTACAAGGTGTGATCCAAAGTAACTTGAATCTAACGCTCCCTGGTGGCGCCATCTATATGTCGACTGGTGCGAAAGAGTCTGCTATCTTTATCGATTATCCAATAAGAATTTCATGACATTTCATTGATTGGAAGTGAAGCTATTGCATTTTAAGTGTCAGTATGTTTGTGTTATCGGTGCAAAATGAGCTTCGAACAAAGAGCCAACATTAAATTTTGTTTTAAAATTGGTAAAACTTTTACCAAAACGTTTCAATGACGTTGATTGCCTATCCCGTAAAAGAGTGCACGAGTGGTTTCAACGTTTTCAAAGTGGTCGTGAGAACATAAATGACGATCAACATGTGGGCCAATCAAAATCCGTGCTCACCGGAAATTCCATCGAAACTGTGCGTGAATTCATCAAAAATCAGCCGAAATCATTATTAAAATTCATGGAAATGGAATAGAACATCTCCTAAACATGGATTTATCGCATTTTGACCGAACATTTGGGCTTACGAAAAGTGTGTGTGCACGGTTTGTTCCGCACAAATTGACTGACGACCAAAAATTGCTCAGAACCCAACATTCGAAGAACAATTATTTGACCAAAATCACATTTTAACCATTAACCACTCCCCGTATTCACCTAATATGGCACCGTGCGACTTTTGCTTTTCGGAAAAATGCATTTGCCCATGAAAGGAAAGCGTTATGCAGACGAAGGGGCTATTTAAAAAGCTTGCACTGGCATACTGGCGGCCATACCGCCCAACGTGCTAAAACGCTCGTTCGACATGCTTTTGGACCATGCAAAAAGCTGTATTGAAGCAGAAGAAGACTGTTTTCAATAAAATAAATTGAAACCATTTGTTATGTTTTTTTTAAGTCCTGTTTACTTTGGAACGCACCCTGTAGACTTATGAAAAAGCCGTAAGTTGGAAGAATTTTTACACAACCCAGCTGTTATCCGGTTACGGATACTTCAAAAAGTACTTCCAAATAATGGTAAAAGTCGAAGAGCCGTCATGCCTTTACAACGACGCAACAGAAGATGATGCTTTCAGGACTATGGTGTCAATATTAAGACTAAAATTAAGATTAGGGTCCATAGTAACTCTTGAATCAAAGAAGTTTAAAACTTATTCTAGGAACGGAATGCACATATCGATAGGAAAATCACGCCGTGTAACATTTTCTGATACACCCAGCAGATATCTTTCATTAGTTGAAGTGATAGTGATTCAAAATTGGTAGAAGATGGCATTGTAGTGCTCATCTTCGAGAATAAAACACCTTCATAAATTAGAATTTTTGTATCGAATAAAAGACGATATGTTGAAATGCTTTAAAATAATGCTAGCAAATGCAATAAAATGTAGACAGCAATACAAAACACTCGAACGGAAACCAAAAATTTCAACAACTATGGAAAAGAATGTAGTGAGATTTGTAAAAAAAACACAAAATTGAAAATTTACGCAAATCCTTGAGATGCAATTCTTAGAGACTTGAGTAAAGTACTTTTTTTCGATTACAACTGTTTGAAAAAGAAAAATGTCGCGAAATTTTCTCTGTTAAATTATTCTCAATTAAATTATTTTTTTCCAAAAATTTCAGAATTTTTTCGTTAATAGTGCATGTTTTTAACAATAAAAAATTCGTATAAAACATTTTATTTTTTATACTTATGAGGAAAAAATAGTTGAAAAAATGCTCTTTTACACGAGGAAACCCATGCAACCCCTTAAAAATGGATCTTATGGCTATTGTCATACATATATCTCCTATACAATCATTTATTCAGAAAATACGAAAGACTTTTTTCTTGACTCTTTGAGTTTTTAATTTAAATTTATAATTCGTTCAATGGAAAATATATTTCATACCCGGTATCAGTTCCTAATCTTAGAAATCAAACTTCCACTAAAAAACCGCTTGTTCGAAAACGGTTTTAGACCCATATTATTTTAGGCAAAGTTGTTCAAAATAATCTGTAGAACAATTCCCGCAATTTTAATATAAAAAAATCGATCACCTCTGATCTGCACTCGTACATATATCTATTTCTTTGTTTCTAATACCATTTCCTCACCTCTATTACCACAGTTATTTGGGCCAAGTACCAAAATAGAAATAATAAGTCAAATTGATAAGATTTTTTTCTATTTCATTTGAAAATTGCGCACATCACTTGACTTATACACAATGCATCAATGCATACCGCAAGCTTATAAGCGCATTCGTTGCATACCGCAAGGCGCCCAAATGCTTAAACTCTACACAGCGCCACACTAGCGCCTTATTTTTAATACCGCTGAGTGCAGCGCAATATCATATTGACAATAGTCGGCGCTTTAAACAATAGCAACACAACAGTGGCAGCTTCTCGACGTTGAAGAGCATGCAAGCCGCGCAGAGTGGGATCTAGATGGATGTGTATGTCTATGTGTGTGCTCGCATATTACACATTAAACGCGGAAAATGGAAAAAAGTGTGTTTGAGAAGCTGCGCATCAACTGTGCATATGAGACTGTGTATGAATGCGAAATGTAAAATAGTTCAACAACTTTATTATGATTTTGCCATGCACCACAACAACACAAATAAAATAAAGCAAAGTACTTACTCTTATGCATATACACATGTATAAAGGCATATGCTCATACTTGTATACATATGTATATGCATATAAGAGGGAAGCGGAAATGGAATGCCAACAAAAAGCACATGAGCAGAGATATGTGCAGCGGTGAATGTGTGTCCGAGAGAATAGCAACAAAATAGAAATATTCTTTGAAAAAGCCAAGTACATAAAGAGGTAAGTAGACGGATAAGTCCTGAATGCTATTGCACAGCAATACAAACAATAAAACAGTAAATGGGTTAAACTACTCGTATTTATTTGTTGTACTAATATCAGCAAATATTTATATGTATGTAAATAATGTGGTTGTGGAATCAGAAAACAAGCTGTGTTGGAAGCATACAAGATTTGCTTTGGCTTATTATAGTTATGAGCTGTGCTTAGAGCTGGCAATATGCTTAGTTTATCTACTTGTACTTACTTATCTTAGTACTAGGGTGTGGTCATGATTTCCACAGTTTCTAAAGAGCTTGACTTTTCGGGAAATTGTTGTAAATATTTAGTTCAAATTTATTTTGAAAACAAGGAAAAGCAAATTTATTATGATTTTGAAAGGTCAGTTGTATAGCAGTTATATGTTAAAGTTGTTCTATTTGAATATTATCTTTGCAGATTATAGCGATGCTTTGAATCATAATTTATGCCACATTTTGTGAAGATACCTTGTCAAATTAAAATGTTTACCAAACATGGACTTTATCGTTCAGTTTGTACGGCAGCTGTATGATATAGTGACTCAGTCTGAACAATTTCTTCGGAGGTCACACCGTTGCCTTGGACAATATCCTAGGTCGACAAGATATCCCGCCAAATGAAAAACTTTTTCATACAAAAATTTGATTCCGATCGTTCAATTTGTATGTCGGCTAAATGCTACAGTTCTCCGATATCGGCTGTTCTGACAGATCAACAGCTTGTTAGTGAAAAAAGGTTAGGCGTAAAATATCAGATACGGAAGGACTAGTTCGCGTACCAGTATATACAGATGGATCTCCTTCAAAGTAATCCCCTCCCGCTGCAATAGACTTATGCCAACGAATTTTCCACTCATCATAGCACTTGGAAAAATCCTCCGTCGTGATGGCCATCAGAGCCTTCTTCGATTCAGCTTTTATATCCTCAATTGAGTCAAAACGGTGTCCTCGGAGTGGTCATGTGAATTTGCTGAAAAGCCAGAAGTTACACGATGTTGCGGTGGTTGCGACAAAATATTAGTTGAAAATGTGGCGAAATGAACACGAATAATGAATGCAGTATGAGATGGTGCATTATTGCACTTCTTTGTTCAATAAATTCAGATATATTTATTAAAAACCGAAGAATTTCCTTTTAGAGCCTCATAAAATGACGAGTATCTCAAATACTAATGAATATTTTGACGTGCAATTTAGCATAGATTTCACTAACAGTACTACCGACTTACAGACAAAAATTACCGATTCGATAAACACGCGAAGTATACATTAAAAATTCACCCTATTTATATAAATTTTTTTATGTAAACTAAAATCGTTTTGGTTTGCACTTACCTTACCGAGTGGCTTAACATTTTGACACAATATTACGCAGAATCACTCAAAAGTGTTTTTTAACTGACCACGGTGGATGAACGAGAGCCGGCCTCTTTTTATGGCGAAAGGAACAGTCACAATAGTTGATCACGAACGAGCTACAGCTACAGCTGTAAGAGTGGTAAAAAATTAGCAAAACAGGTGGGTATAAACATGTATGAGCTCTGAGAGATAGTATAAAAAATTTTACTTTAAAGATGATATTAATAGATTTTCCCTGTCATTAGTACTCTTGAATCAGTACTAAACCCGTGCTGTATGGAACTTTTCGCTAAAACTTTTGCTTCAAAATTAGCAGAAAGACTGCTGGCGGCAGGTGTATTTACATATACTATATAACCTTCGGGCATAGCTCAGTTGGTGAAGGCAGTTTGGCATGCACCGACTAAGTGATCTCATTTTCTAATTGGGTTAGAAGGTTCAGAGTGAACTTAGGAATAAATATAGTCTAAAACAAAACTAAAAACACGCATTTAAAGCACATCAAACTAAAAAGTAAACAATAATTCTTAGTAAAAGCATAAATAATAATGAATCAAAAATTCGGGTATTTTTGCAAAATAGCATGGTATGCGCGATATATGAAAAATTTGTCACAAAGCTCTTTCACGAAGCCCATGTTACCATTCACTAAACTTTTGACACGAATATTTTCAATATCGTATGAAGTACTTATTACTTAAATTTCATGCAGCATCAATGAGTTGGTCTTGGTCCTTTTATCTTGAAAACTTTGGAGAACTTTTTCGTTATGACTAACAACTTGATCATAAGTTGGGTAAATTCTTAAAGTTTTCTCAATCGATAATTCTTCAGTGCTACCTGTTAACACTTTTCCAAGAAGAACGTCAAACTTCCAACTCTTAAAGCCTTAAGCTCATCCATAAATGACGTGTCTTCTTGGTAACGCATGTTCTGTTGGAGTTCAGCCAGGCGGAGTTGTCGCCACAGTTATGTAGCGGGTTTCATATGTTTTGGCTGTTGAAATACTTGATGTCCTCGGACAGGTGGTAACTGTATTAGATCACCAAAGAGTTAGACATTTATACCACCAAAACAAACCTCCGGTATCTTCAGAAACTCGATTATGCAAAGCATCACAAAAGAGAGAATAGAAATTTCGTCTATAAACAAAAACTCTACGTTTTGCCATAACTCGCGCATCTCTCTCAAATAAGTTCTTTCAAACGATTCTCTCGATGCAAAAAGGCCTCTTTTGCATTAACTTTCAATACCACTGAAAAAGGTTACAAACATACAAGTGAAGGTAATAGAATCGTATTAAAATGCAGTTGATTAGAAGGATATGGAAGACGCAGTTGGTGCGAGAAGATACTGTTCGATAGGTATAAGGAAGCCTTATAAACTTCTGGAACACTACAATGGCATCGAGGGTAGCGAAATAGTGAACGAGATTGCCAAAAATGGTGTATGGTTGTCAGCCGGAAACATTACCGACATTGGTAGACTTATGCATTGTATTCATGACGATCTGAGTAGGAGCATGACAAAAATGGTGAGATGGAACGATTTACCGAGATTTGTAAAGCGGTAGATCGGAAATACACGAAGTTCTTACACTGGCACTAAATAGTATATATAGTGTGAACATGGTTGGAATGCTCACTGGTCACAGAGTGCTTGCAGCAAATACCTGCAGAATGGGGCTGACAGACCGAAAAAACTGCAGAAAATGACAAAAGCAAGGCAGTAAAGAAACAATCACTTTTTTGCGCTTCTCCCGCATCGGCAAGGCAACACTTTCACAGGCATTCGGAGGACCCATGGTATAAGACACTAGAAAAGGTATAAGACCACAGGATTTGTTTAAATTCGTATCAAGCGCTGGCATTCTAAAGTATGATTACTATTACTGACACGATAACGGTCGCCATTGACGGTTACGTTTTAACCGGCGTCATTTTTGAAGAAATATTGACCGGTAATTCCACCGGCTCACAAACTACACCAAACCGTTGTTTTTTCTGGATGAAATGGCAGCGCCTGAATCTCTTCAAGTTGCTCTTCGTTCCAAATGCAGCAATTTTGCGTGTTTATATATCCATTGAACCAGAAATGGGCCTTAACTCTGAACAAAATTTGGCTTGAAACCTTAGGATCTTCTTGGAACATTTCAAGAGCCCATAGAGGGAAGCGATGTTGCTTGGAAAAATCGAGCGGCTTCAGTTCTTGCACAAGCTGTACGTTTAATTTAAGATCTCGACGTAAAATGCGCCCAGTCGTTCAAGTTGGTTCGAACTGTACTGAATCGATTCCCCATGGTCTTAGAGAACGTGGTCTATTCGGCAGAATATTATGCAATAGTGAATCCAGGGTCTCTAGATGGGAGCTGGTATTGCGCTTAATACGTTCAGTAGGCCGATTATGTTGATCATAAGTTGGGCGAAGTACGCCAAGCACATTCTTTAGAGAACATGAATTTTCGTAATAAAGTTGAGTGATTTGTAAACGTTGTTCAGGCGTTAATCTTTCTATGATGAAAGGCCAAAAAATACTGAACAAAAATAACATGACAGCTTAACACGACTCATGCATGATCTGTCAAAAACACCTATTGAAAAGTTGCCTTTATTTGGATCAGGTGAAATGGCAGCACCTGAATCTCTTCAAGTTGCTCTTGGTTCCAAATGCAGCAATTTTGCATGTTTATATATCCATTGAACCGAAAATGGGCCTTAACGCTGAACAAAATTTGGCTCGAATACTTTCAGAGCTGGAGTGTTTTCGTCCATTCGGACAACATGACCTAGCCAGCGTAGTCGCTGTCTTTTAATTCGCTGAACTATGTCAATGTCGTCATATATCTCCTTCTGCTCATCGTTCCATCGAATGCGATATTCGCCGTGGCCAATGCGCAAAGGACCATAAATCTTTCGCAGAATTTTTCTCTCGAAAACTCGTAACGTCGACTCATCGGTTGCTGTCATCGCCCAAGCCTCTGCACCATATAGTAGGACGGGAATTATGAGCGACTTATAGAGTTTAGCTTTTGTTCGTCGAGAGAGGACTTTACTCTTCAATTGCCTACTGTCCGAAGTAGCACCTGTTGGCAAGAGCAACCTGGGTTGGATTTCCAGGCTGACATTGTTGGTGGTGTTTACGCTGGTTACTAAATAGACGAAATTATCGACAACTTCAAAGTTATGACTGTCAACAGTGACGTGAGATGGATTTAGGATGGAGTCATGTGTAGAAGTTCACGCAAGTGAGGAAAGTTCTCTGATCGCCATTCACTTGGGAGTGGCCAGAAACGATCCTTTTACACATGGCTCAAGCAGCTCACTACTTCCGGTCTTTGACCAAGTAGCCTCTGGGTAGCCTAAGAACATCCGTTCGAAGGCGAGCTAATGTGAGAAGGCGAAACATAAGCCCCCCCACCCCGGCATAGGGTTGTGCGCTGGGTTTGGGACCCGCCACGTAAAAAAACACCCCACCCACTTTTTAACTCAGATTTTAATCGATGATATTTGCCTTTTAATTGACGGCCTGCGGCCTGGATATCACACTCAGCAGTTTTTATAACAAGCTTAATAACCATCTTATCAGTCCTATCGGTGCTATTGGTGTTAAAATTTGATGTCATTTAATTTTTTCGAGAGTCTCGGTTAAAGCCTCTAACACGAACATAGGTCAAATCATTGCTGAGATAGGGTGAAGAAACGTACCCAATTCTTAGTGATATTGAGCTACTGCGGTTAAGGCAGGTATATAAATGCAGTTCTGTCGTTAGTAACGAAATATTAACAGTTCTGAAATTTCTGCCCTTCAAAAACTGTTCAAGCTACGACCTCGCCGATTTCACAGGATATATAAAAAAATATAAACTATCGAAAAAAATCGATTTTTTGAAAATGTCATACTGATGCAGCCCGTTAAAGAATAATTGTACCTTTCTAAAGAAAAAAATTAAGAATTCGTTAAGATGGTTATGATTATGAAATTTTTATTACAAATGTAATAAAAATTGAATAATAAAAGAGTAATTTCACTGTAATATTAGAACAAAATATCATATTGTTGGAACTTTTAACAATACTCTTTAGTATTATCGGGTTTCATAACCGAAATGACGTTAAAGTTTCTTTTCTTTTCATACACATATATAATATGCATGTATAAGTACACGTACATGTACATGCATATCCATACAATCCGTTGGCACATAAAGTCAGGCATTTAAATAGGCCTCAAAATATGTTTGCATACCACCACAAACATACATATGTATGTATGTACATATGTGAGTATGAGAACATGAAAATCACGGCGATACTCGTAACGCACACACCGACAAATTCGACTACATACCGGAGTATTTTGTGCTGGCGCTGAAGCTTGATATACTTTCGCACTTCTGCATACTCAATGTGCAGATTAAAATTGTGTGAGAGGGAGAGAGCAGGGAAATGAGGAAATCCTTGAAACCACTTGCAACCCACTTGAAATTTTTAATTTTTCGCCACAAAAGCCGCACTCGACGCAACAGCCGCGACCGCAGCAACAGCGGCACAGTCAGCGGAGAGACTCGCTGATATGTGTGAGTGAATGTGTAACTGAATCACTGCACATGTGTGTGTGTATGTAAGCACATTGGTGTAGATCAAGACAGATGCGCAGGCGTAGCAGACGATTTATGAATACGAATCGTGGACGACAGAGGCGGTGTTGGCGTTGAAGGTGCGCTGCCCGTCAGCGGAGACGACACTATAACCGCAATGTTGTGATGTGGCTGTCAGTGTTGCAACATAGCGATGCTGCAACTGCAGCGAAATTTTTGTGGTGCCACATGCAATACTCATCATAGCTGGAACTACTTGTATCGCATTGTGCGTGTGAGCTTGTATGCATACAACTGCATTAGGGTGGCTACAAACGCTTATGGGTTCTGAGATAATTTGCTGCAATCAGGAAAATGGTAATTTTTGAAGGTTTTTAAACTGGAGTTTAGTATTAGATCCAACACTTTTCTTTGAAGCGATTATTTGTTGGATGAATCTGCAATACGAGTCTTTCAAAATAGCATGGAGGAAATGGTTTTGTGTTATCGTTTTTGAAATTGATCTTAGATAAGATTTTTACTTATGCTAACGAGGTTTTTTTTTTGTTTAAGGGAAAATTTTTAAATATCGTGTACGAGCTAAAAGAAGGGTACTTCAACGAAGTATCCAACTGGGCGAATAGAAGCGGCTTAGCCGTGCTGAAGTCTTCAATATGTGGATAAAGTGCAATACCTATGGCTTATCATTGACAGAAAGCTCTCATGGAAGTCAAACATGAAGTGAGAGTAAGGAAGGTATCGTCTGCCTTAATTGCTATAGAAAGCGTTAGGAAAAAAGTTGTAGACTCTCACCAAAAATGGTGTTTTAGTTTTACGAAACCTTAGTCAAGCAAATAATGTTCTATGGCGATAAAACACGAAAAGGCTGCACTGGCTAAGATGTTTGAACGAGTGCAAAGAGAGGTTTTCATCAGCACGTTCGGTGCACTGCGGACTATACCAACAAATGTTGCACTCGCGGACAATGCTGGTAGGTGTATTGCTATGAAGTACGCTCTAAGGTTCAAGCAAGCGTAGGGACATGGAAGAAGCCGCTGGGGAAGAGGCGCTGTGAGTTATATCCAGAATGGGTCGAAGCTGAAAGGGAAGGTTGGAGGGAGAGTTCTCTGTAAGAAACGCCTCGCCAATCCAGGTCACTGTAGTCTTTTTTTAGGCAGAATTAGAAGACATGCCTCGTACTGGACGACCTTCGACCTCTTCAAGTGATAAAAATATTAAAAATGTGAAGGATATGGTGCTTGGAAATCCTCAGGCAAATGTTAGAGAGATGGCAAGAGAGTTCGAAATCTCTTGCGAGACCGTTCGAATGATTCTGGTGGATATTTTGGGTACGAAATGCGTTCTTGCTTCAATCGTCCTGATAAAGCTGAATTTTTTTCAAAAAGAGTACCGTAAACAGGTCTCTTTGGACATGCTTAATCGTGCGAATTCCGATCCCATATTCATGGAGAGCATTAAAACCGCCGATGAGACATGGGTTTGACATGCAAATAAGTCAACAATCAACGGAATGGAGGAAAAAACGAGCCGAAACGAAAAAACCACGCCAAAGCTTCAAAAATCAAGGTGATACTCACTGTTTTTCGTTATTCGTGGTTTGGTGCATCATGAATTTGTTCCGGAAAGACCGACAGTCAATAAGGAGTTCTATTTGGCCGTATTGAGGCGTTTGCGTAGGAATATGCGTCGAAAGCGGTCGGCATGGTGGAAGAACAATTCATGGATTTTACTCAATGATAAGACACTAATCGCATCAACCAACGATTGTGACCGAATTGAAGCCAAAACAAGAAAAAACGTTAACTTCGGCTGCACCGAAGCTAATATACCCTTCACAGGTGAATTTCTTTTAGTAACTATGTGTTCAGTTTGTATAGAAGCTATATGCTATAGTTAACCGATCTGACCAATTTCTCCGGAGATTACATTGTTGCCTTAAAAAATAATATATACCAAATTTGATGAAGATACATTGTCAAATGTGAAATTTTTCCATACAAGAACTTGATTCCGATCGTTCAGTTTATATGGCAGCTATATGTTAAAGTCGTCCGATATCGGACAAATGAGCTGCTTCTTGAAGAGAAAATGACGTTTGCAAAATTTCAAAAGGATATCTTAAAAACTGAGGGACTAGTTCGTATATATACAGACGGACAGACGGACAGACAGACAGACGGAAATGGTTAAATCGACTCAGCTCAACATACTGATCATTTAAATGTATACTTTAAAGGGTCTCCGACGCTTCTTTCTAGGTGTTAGAATCATCGTGACAAACTTAATATACCCTGTTCAGGATATAAAAAATAGTTTGATCATTCAAGAAAATTTTAATATTTTTCCTACCCTTATGTACACCCGAATACATATACTCGCACATGTTAGTATATGACAGTAGTATTAACTCAGATACTAAAGCTATGCTGAAAATAGTAATTGCAACAACTACAAACAATAAGCAAACCGCCAAGTGGAAGTAGTTGTAAAAATGTTGTATATTTTACATTTGCACTGGTTGGTTGTAGCCAAGCAATAAAACTAACAAGCAGAAAAAAAAAAAAAAAAAAACAAAAACAACGCCAACAATGCGCACATATTTATTAATCTCAGTTGCTAGAACTGCAAATGTGTGAGGCACGATGTTGTTGGCGCTGAAAAACACTCATTTCTTGTGCTCATTTTGCATTTGTGAACTTTATTAATAAAGACGCTAACATAAGGCACACACACTTACCGCCGTATATGCTCACATCACTTAATACATGCAGAAATATAGTGTATGTACATATATGTGGGTATGTGTGTGCGTTTGCAACAATGTAAGTACATTGCAATGCAAGTTTGTTCACATATTAATAACTGCAATTGTGAGGTGAATAGATGCACATAGCTATACATGAATGCGCTTGTGTGTATCAGTTAGCACATTTGCACAGTTATATCAAATATATTTATGAATTTATGATAGACAATGTGGCAGCAATATATGAAATTTTAAAAAGTCAGTGAGTACGAAATAAAGATTTTACATTATCGGAACTTTAACGAAACAGTAATTTTCGTACTTTTCAGTTTTAAAAATCAAAAATGTGACTGATATATATTGAAAATCGATAGCCATATCTCAATAATAATATTAAATTTTTTATACGAACCTGAAAATGGCAGCAACTTTGCTAAAAATGATGTTTCAATAATTCATAAATACTCTAAAAGACGCTTCATGTTTTGTCAGCTTTTTCAGATTTTTGGTGGATTCTTTCAAAAAAAGGAGTATACAGCGAATGTTAATGGGAAATTCACCTCTTCATGGAAAAGCATGATAGCAGAAAATGTAAAGGGTTCAGCTGAAGATATTGTCGACTTAAAGTAAAAACTATGACTAAGGTAAGAGAATCATCAATCATATCTACTTAAATGGCTTTGACTGTGAAGAACTCTATGTTTGTTAAGCTTAGAAACGACATTTACGCTATTTGCAACAAACTCACTCAAGGTTTCTGATCTTTTGAATCTACTTGTATTCGAAAAATGACTCATAACCTGTATTTCTTTTTCTATAATATTTTATCTAATTAAAATTTATTTTTAATTTATATGAGCATAAAATAGTAAGAGATTGTTTATAATTTGTTTTACCACAATGTGCCAACATTTTTTTCAATCCCCGAAATAGTTGCTAAAGTCAATTTCTGGAATAGCCTTCAAATCAAAGCGCACAGAAAACTATTTCCGCGAGGCGATCTTTTGAGTTTGCTGAATAGCCAGAATTCACACGAGCTAGGTCAGGTGAATACGATAGTTGGAGCACGATATTACCTGAAAAACAAAGAATCAATCCAATATGCGAAGGTGCCTTATCGTGATGCGAAAACGAAGCTTTTTACGAATAGCTTCGCACAAACGACCCATAACAATCAAATAGTATTCTTTCTTGACAGTTTTGCTTGTTGAAAGGATTTTGGAGTGCATCACAATGATAGCCGAAGAAAACTGTTATATAATCTTGATTTTTTACCTGCTTGGGTGTGGTTTTTTCGTCTTCTTTGTAGGCAACCCTGCAACTTTGTACAGCTTATCTTCAGCAAAAAAAGATGATTTTTGTGGAAATAGTGAACGAGACTCATTTTTAGATAATTTACAATATTATTCTCGTATAATAATACTAACTGAATTATACACGAGTTCCAGCAGAGAGACCTATTCCTGTTATTATCGGTGATCAGCAGTTATTTATCAAAATTTCTTTGCCTCTTTTCTTGAAAATCTGGAACAACTGTGTTGTTTACTTCTTTCTGATAAATGATTCCAATCTCGAATTCCCGTAAACCAAACATTATTTATTTGTGAAGCAGATAATCAGCGATCATTCGACAATAGGCAACGTATAGTATTTTGCAATAACACAACCCAAAACGATTAACTTGTCCATATTCAGAACACGGAACACGGAAACAAGGAACAGGCAAGAGAAACAAAAACAATGATACGCTACAAGTGTCGTTGGGGAATCCCTAGGAAACAATGCTAATTAGAACCGTTAGTGTTACCACATTTATCGGTGGAGACCATCAACGATCTCCTGCATTGAATTAATGTAACTTCTGCAAGTGACTTGCATTTTTTCACGATATTTCGCGTTATACAATGATCTGAAGCCTAAACCATAAGATTTGACACGATTTATTGACTTAACGAACATCAATATGAGTGGTAAAATCAAACAAAACTGAACCACAATATTGACAGTACAAAAAATGTTTATTCACATTTGCTTACTTATTCCTCAAACAGTATTAATTTTTTAAACGTTCTCGAAATTTTAACCCGAATTCACAATAAAACACACCTCGACGAATAATAAAATGCACATTCTCACTCAAATTGACAAGTTAAAAGTTATCTTGATTAAACTGAAGTTACAACATATCATATTTATTTTGAAAATGGGAGAAATTTCCAAAATTTCGGTTCGATCGAGATTTCTGGTTGGGATTCGAGAGCCCCCTGAACCTAAGGACCCATAAAAGTGCAAAAAGATTATAGAGCATTCGTTATTCAAAATTTACCAAATGATACCAGTTTTCGCCCCAAAACCCTATACACACTCTAAATCATTTTTAATTCCGTAAAAGCATAATGAACTATTTCGCTATATAAATTAAATTTGACTATCCCGGCACTATATTATTTCAAAATTATAATTGCAATAGCTGAAGTAAATTCATTTTCAATACCTCGCAGTGTGTCGCTTTGAGTGCGGACTTGCGTCAGTGATAAATTACCGTGAAAAGCGTGTCAGTAGCACTTAAAGTGGCGGCTGCTGGAGCATAGCGCCAACTACAAGTTGCATTCATAATTTGCTCTTAATATTAAAACTCATTTAATTAGAAAGGACACAGCTGTCATAAACTGATTTAGTTAAATCAGTAGAAGATGAAGATAAGACGAGATGAAATGGAAGCAGATGAGCAAAAGAGATAAAAAAATACTTAAGACAAGCGATGGAAATATATTTTACTGTTGCCACCTAGTATAATTCGTAGGAATAATCATTTTTATAGGTTTCGCAATGGCTTGATTATCATTAGACTAAGGCAGAGCAGTGAAAGGGAGTGAGAATTGCTTGAATAGCAAACTGCTGGGTGGCCTATTCAGACAGTCGTTGCGAAGACTACGAAAAGTAAAACTTGCAGACATTTCAGTTATATGTAAACATAGTATGTGTAAAGAAGCACGATTTAGACGACTCACTATTGGTTCATATATTAATTCAAGTGTTTGTGGAGGTGCAAATGTTCTCCATCCTTACACATATATAGATACCTTTCACATTGCTTAACTTATACGAAAACATGCATAAATACATATACCGAGGTGTAAGTAAAAATCAAAATTAATAGCACCTAGACACCTACATATATACAATTAATCTCATATGTATATGCGCTGCGCCTTATCCGCCTACATGGCGTATACGTAACCGCCACGGTGTACAAATAGCTGCCTGTCACTTCATCCTTCCTAAGCTGCGTTCAGCTGCGAATTGGTATTTACATATGCACATACATATATACATATATGTACATAGTAACAGCATCATGTGCTGCAGCGGTAGCACAATAATGCTGTCAGTAATAAATATCAAATGCGAAGAAGAAGCAGCAAGACGCCAGAGGAAAATTAAACATCAAATGTGGCAACGACAGCATCAGCATCAACATCAACACCAGAAATGTTGAAATAATTGCTTGTACAGTGCTTTGCAGTTGTGTAGGTGTTGTTACTGTTGCTGTTGTTTTTTTTTTTTTACTAATTTTGCTGTTGGCAACATCATTAACACGAGGAAAATGGCACACAGGCAAACAGACACCCGCATATACAGCATAACGGGGTTTTCAAGCGATACGGTGCGGTTCTTTAAATTTTGAATAATTGCTGTAATGGACTTAGATAAAAATAGATTACATATTTAAATTGCGATTGATTTTTTTTCTAGAAAAGAGACAAATTTTCAATTTTGAAGTGTAGGTGAGAGAATATAACTATGCTAAAGACTGGTCCAACTTCTGTTGTGTGAGTTGATTTTATAACCAGTGTAGACCCCTGAGGTAAATGAAATGCTGAAGAAGAACCGCAGACCAGCCAGAACAGCTAATTTCGGGTAGTTATAGGATACATCTACCTATTTATAAGTTAGTTATAGGATTCATCTACCTACTTATATGAAACACGTTTTCCACCAATGGGTACTCGTCTGACGCTAACTCATCGTTGATGCTCTCATTTCACAGCCATCTTGCTATCATCCTATAACTTGGTCACTTCGTCTTATGTAAAACCCGTTAAAGGAGTTAAGAGGGTTGCCCTCAGATATAAGCATATTTATTTAATCTTTCTAGCTCTACAGCGTCTTACTCCTTAATTGTAACAAAACTGAGTTTCTAGAGGAGTTATTTCTTAAATTTGTTTGAAAAGCAAGTGACCGCCGCTACTGGACGTATGTCAGCAATAACGCGCGGAAAGTTCTCTTTCAAAACGTCTCGTTCTTATCATAGTAGACAAGCAACTTCAAATAACCCTACAAAATACAGTCCAGCGGTGTTAGAAAGCACGATCCTAGAGATCACGATGCGTTCATCAAAAGATTCCTTCAATAAATTGATTGCTGCGTTGGCTGAATGGCATGTAATGCCATTTTTTAAAAAGATCGTCCACATCAATGTCATCAAAACAGGCACTAGAGAATCGTTAATCATATTATTAATATGAAAGAAATATGGAAAAACGATTTCCTCCGACCATAGAGCACACCGAACACCAACTTTTTGAGATGATCGTTAATCCAAATGGGATTATTTTGTTTATTAACGTGGATAATCAACCAAAACTGAGCTTTGTTCCTGAACAAAATTGCTATTCAAACTTCTTCATGGTCGGGCAATGGAACGTCCGCTCCATCGTCATCGATGGGGGAATCGGTTTCACCATCTCCTGGTGTTATATTTTCACTGCAATTCAGCAGGCTGGAGAAATGTTTCTTTCATTGAAGTTGCTTTTTACGTAGCGGATTCCAAAACCAAGCGCACTACCCTGGAGCTCGCCTCTAAACGGGTGTTTTTTGGCTACCCAGAGAATACTTGGTCTAAGACCGAAGTCGTGAGCTGATTAAGCCTTATGTAAAAAAATCGCTTTTTGCCATTCCCAAGTGAATGGTTCTCCGAGAATCTTCCTCACTTGAGTGAACATATAAACATGACTCCATCCTCTATGGAATACTCTGAACAAATTTTGTGAAGATCGGTCGTTAGCATCAAATATCCGGACGAGATTACTTGTCGACGGGCGCTTGACGTCCATCTAAAAAAGCAGTTACATCGGAATGGAAACGAGTTGGTGCTCCGTTGTCCACTTGCTATCTAGTTTATGATCAATGAAGATGACGAGCGCTTAGCAGTCGTTTGTCGACGACCCGCTTCTGTGTGACTGCAAGATATTTTGACCTAGGGTAGAACACAGGAGATCAACTGAACTACTTTTCCTTAGCAAAGCTCATTTTGCCACGATCGCATTCATGCGGAAGGCTAAAAATTATGTCGGACGAAAATTGTCAAAGTTGTATAGCGGAGGGTGAGATGGAAACATTATTTTCTTTATAAACGTAACCAATCATCGATCACTTTCTCCTCTATGGTCCAGCATTTGCAAGACCAATGTTGAAAATCTTCCAATAGGCTGAATGCGCCTTGTTGGTTCCTTACGTCAGGTATGATCAATTAAATAGGACCAGTTTTCTTAGCTGTTTAAGTGAGATCTCCGAGCTGAGGTAACTCAAGGCGATAAGTCACAATCCGCTCGTCTAGTAATGATAAAACGACTAGGTAAAATACCTTGGATTATTCTTTTATCAAAACATATCAATGTTTATCTAAACTAAGAGCACTATTAGCTTTCCAAAAGTTAGTTTTTATTAAGGGTAGTTAAGATCGATAGTAACTGCTAATTTAACCAAATTAAATAACTGCTCTATACCATAGATTTTAAGCTGGTCTATAGACCCAGCTGACCAGCAAACAAAGTGGATTTGTTTTCATTTCGGTAATGTCATACCTTAAATCGATGGTGGTCCCAAAAAACTACAATTTTATTTTAAAAATTGTCTTTTACCAATTACTAAAATCGTTTTTTCTTTTGTTATTTACGTTCCTCGACTTTCAAAATATATTTTAATATTTTTATGTGATCTTTAAGCCAACGACTTTAACAGATTTTTCTTAAGAAAACTAATCCTGATCAATGCTTTAAATTAATAACACAAAAATCGAAATAAAAATGAAAAAGCTCAAACAAAATAATGTGAGCAAGTGAGCGTTAAACCAAATCGGTGAAAGCAATAAAGAAAAGCGAACAGCCAAAATGAATGTAGGCGAAATGCAGCGCAAGCTGGGGGAGAAAAATTGCTCAACACTTTTGTGTGGCACAAGCTATAAATCACAAGAATAACAAGAACAAGAACAAGAACAAAACTAACAGCATCCAAAGTAACAAGGACAACAATAAAAGCGGCAACGAAAATTGGAACGCGGACGCGGACAAGAACAATAAGAAACTAACCAACTGACAAATGCAACATGCAACAAAAGCAAAAGCAAAGCAACAACATCACCGAGGAGAAAAGCCAGTTGGAGAGCGGCGAAAAGGGTATTGCAGCCGAAAGATGAAGAGTCGAGAAAGAGAGGAAAACAAACAAGCAAAAACATAACTAAACTGTCAAGAGGCTCATTAATTGAACAAAGGGCGTTAAGGAATGAGAACTGCCACTTTTGGAGAGAATTTAGTAACAAAGTAATGCTAGGGTAACAAAAGTTGGGTACCAAAATGGTCATAGTAAAAATTTTTGCTGATCTGTTGGTGATTTTAATGTATATACTATACATATGCATAAATAGAAGAAATATATAAAATTTTCTACATTAACGAAACAGTAGAAAAACTGAGAGGGAAAGATTGAAGCAGATGCAGAAAGGGTAACGAGAGAGAAATAAACAGAGATCGAGTGAGAAAGACAGACATGAAGAGTGAGAAAGATAGAGATGAAGACTGAGACAATAAGATAGGTGAAGATAAAAAATGAAACATATGTAGATAAAAACAGGGAAGCTAAAGAGGCAGAGTTAGGGAGAGACTGAGATAAAACCAGAGTCAGAAATAGAGACAGAGATAGACCATATCAAAAATGTACCTGTAAGGAAGTTGACCTAAAAATATTGTTGAAATAAAAATTCCTCTTTAAAGTATATTGTAATTTGAAATACCTTTCTTGACATTTTTTACTTATCCACACCATTAAGAATCAACCTTCATGTATTAGTCATAAAAATATTTAAATAAATATATGAAAGTTAGCAGTAGGACTGAATATTTCAACCAAAGCCTGGCATAGTTGATCATACAAAAAAGGGTGCACCAGAGCGGGAAGAGAAATCAAACAAGTCCACAAATTAGTTGTGGCTGCCACTTGAGTACAGCTACCGCAAATTTGAAAGTTAAATTTGCCATTTGTTGTTGCCAGAATGTCACAACTGTGCTAGGCTTTCCTAGCCTTCGAAGGCGGTTTGGAGCCCCTACTTGCAATGGTGGTTACAATCCACTGTGTGTAAATGTGTCTACCGACTTTTATTTTTTTCTTTCTTACAGTATTTTTTCTGCTTTTTATCACAACTATTAATATCTTTAATATATGTAAGTATGTTACAAGCTGAAGTCAACGGGTTCGACTGCAATCGACCACTTGTAGATGTTTAATCCAACTTTTGCTTAACCTCTTTTGGCGATTATTTTTGCTACAAAAATATCCGAAATGTTCACAAGTGTATATTGTGTGTTGTTGCATTCGTATTTGAGTACGGTGGCAAGGTGTGTTGCATATATCTTTCACTAACGACCGGCAGCAAAGTAACAGTATGTTGTGCACCCGCAAGGCACCGGCACGATACGTTTACAGGAAACGAAAGGTAAACGGCAAGCAATGGCGAACGTTTATAAACAATCCAATTTCATTTCAATTTTCTACCAACAGATTAGGACAACCTGTCGCTAAGCAAAGGTGAGAAGGAAGCGAAGGATCGACATCAAATATCCTAGCAAGCGATATACTAGGTAGTAGAAGAATGCAAATAACAGGTATTGAAAAGTAATTTTTATTGTTAGGCTATATACTAAGGATAACTGTAGATTTAAGAGCATTATCGAAAAGAATAGTTAGCTGTCTTAAGACATAAATGCAGCCTGTGTTTTATTGGGTCACTATCTAAGTAATTTCGTTTGATGACTGCAGCTGATCTTATTGAATTATTTCGCAGTCAACCTGAAACTTAATCGCTTGTTTGAAAAAAATTCCCAAAAGTTATTGGAATAGTTTATGTTGCTACGTATATCATGCCCTAATGAAGATGGAAGATCGGGAACAGCATTTCGGACATATTTGATGTCCTAGATGAACTCTTGATTTGTCTAAAGCGACCCTTCAGTATGACATGAAACTTCTGGGATTGATTTTGAAGCTTGACGCATGGGATAATAATGTTTTTATAGAGCGAAATAAGCTTCGTCGCATTAATGACTGTGGCTTGCTTGTCAAACGTCAGAGAAGTGATTCATTTTTGAACCGCACTATTACTAGCGACGAAAATGATGTTCATTTACAAGAATGTACTATACAGCGCAAGAGAGCATGGTCTAAAAAGAATAAACCAGCTCAATCTAATGCGAAGGCCGATAGTCCCCAAAAAAAGGTTATGTTATCGGTTTGGAGAGATTTTAGAGGACTCGTTAATTTTGAGCTTTTGCCCGCCAATACCAGAGTTACTTGTGAAGTGTATTGCGATCGACTCGACGAATTGGGTGATGCACTCAAACAGAAGAGATCAGAATTGATCAATAGAAAATTTGCAGTTTCCCACCAGCGTAATGTGAGACCTCTTTCAATTTTGATAACCGGTCAAAAGCTTTTGCAGCTTCTATGGGTGTGCTACACACCCACCATATTTTTATACTTGGCGCTTGTTCCGCTCTCTCAAAATTTTGTGAATGGGAGAACCTTTACTTCAAATTAGGAGGGCAAAAGCCATCTGCAAATAGTAATTTATAGCTATTGCTTAAGAGCGCTCTCCAATTTCGAAATATAGGAGAAGATAATATAGTCTTATCTTAAACCTGATGATCCGTAAGTTCGTAATAGTCAGTTGAGTAAGCATTTTAGCAATATAAATAGCTTCTAAAAATAAATGAAGAGGGCCTTTTACTTTCTTCTTGACCTGGGTCGTAAACTTTAGTAAAAGAGATAGAGAGGTCAATTACTGTATTATAATAAAGGTTGATCGGAGAAAATATCCTTATATAAAACTTCGGACTATCTAGTTGATCTTTATGAAAAGTTTGCGTAAAATTTTTATTTCATACTTAAAATACCTACACAGTGTTCCTAAAAGTCAAAAAATGCGTTTGTAGTGAATAAGAATGAAGAAGATCGCGAGGTTCGTATTTTAAAAACTCTACGCTTGAGTAATCTGTTTAAAACTACAGAAGATATGGGGCGCGAATTTGTTCGATGGAAGTAAAAATTACAGAACTATACTAATACGCCTTAAGGTAGCTGGAACTAATGGCTGCCGACTAGCAAAAAATAAAGTTTGACTTTTAAAAGTCTGAGGGAAAGTTTAGAATTAATTAAAATATAAATAACTTGGCTCTCAAATGGTTGACGAAAAGTTAAATTCTTTGGTGAATCCAAAAAAAAATCTTTCAAGTTCAGTTGGTATATCTTACTCGGGGCTTAAAGACGAAAAACGTTCAAAATTTGTGCCTCAGACGGTCTGTAAGGCAAGAAAAATCCAGTAAAACTCGGAGAGGTTTTATTTCTTACCTGGGTTAGTCAGAGATCTGGCATTAATCTATAAGTTTATTTCTCAGTGAATACTCTAAGTACTTTTATTTTCTTTATCAAGGGATATAGTATGTTACCATCCAATGAATAATGTGGTATATTACCTGCAATGTTCCCATTACGTAAGGAAAGTAACGCTTACGCCAATATTCATTTTAGCTCTGTTCTTCAGCATGAAGTTGATTAAGTATCTCCTCAGAAACTGTTTACTGGGTTCATATGTGAAGTGCTTACGCATAACAAAGCTTTCATGCACACCCAGCTATTCAAAGTTTCGATATGTATTATATAAGTATGTGAATCTGAAGGAATATGCGAAAAATGCAAAAAAACTGTTCATTTCATGTCCGTCTTACTTTAATGCCACAAAAAGAAGTTGAAAAACGAAAAACAACAAACAAGAAAAAATTTGGAAATATTTTGCTACCTCCTTGACTATAACAACAATATCCTGTAACTATGGCTCTCCAATGACCTCCTTCACAACAAATTTGACCAGTCACATGCCAGCTATGCTTACAGCGAATGTAGGTACGTGTGTGTGTGTATTTTTGTATTTGTGGTATGTTCACATACAAATGGTTGCTGGTAAGTGGTACCGAAAGTCAATTTTCCGCTAAATTTGTTTTGACTTGTTATAATTCGCAAACAATCAGTTATTTCATTACTTCACAATTTTTGTGGACGCAAAACAAACACACACACATACATGCATGCACACATGCACATGTACATAATTGCGAGCTTAAGAGAAAGAAATGAAAAAACGAAAAGAAACGAAACCGGGTAGTGAAAAATAGAAGGACGTTTTTGTTGTTTTATGAGAGTAACTCATTACAAATTTGCTTTATTCTAGGTTTGTGTGTGTGTGAAATTTATTTTTACTTAAAGCTGCAAGAAATGGCATTTCATTGGGTGCAAGTAGAAATTTATGAATCAAATGAGTACAGAATATTGTACAAAGTTAAATTAGCAGCTTATCTTAAAGTTAGTATCAATTAAGAAATAAAAAAAATGTATATACCATCTGATCAAATTTGACACGGACTGACAAAAACTACATTTTCACTTATTTCAATATAAATCTTTATTTTCGGTTTCAAAATAGGCTCCTGAGATGTTTATAACAATACTGCCAATGCTCACTCCAAATTTTGTTTTGTTTTTCAGTTTCGACATATTCTTCGAGCACTATTGAACGGTTTCGACTTATTTAGAGTCACAAGTCTCACGCGCATTTATGAGGAACAGTGAAAGAAGTAATAAAATTAATAATGCTACTTTAGTAAATATTCAACATCAGATGCTTGACGCGCCCATTTATAAGCAAGCTAAACTGCTATTGGGCGCATGAAGTCATTTAGGTACCAGAAAGCTCATTTACTTGTATGTTTTGAAATAATTTTTAAGTGGACATTGTACCACTCTGTAAAGCTATCAACTCAACAAAATTTGGTAAGCGCTGGTCTATAAATGGATAAAACTTAATTTTCTCTGTGAATGGACAGCCCTATCGCAAATCCGACACAGGACATTTGGAACCCATTAAGCACCAAACCTTGAATGGATGTCTACTAAAAGTATATCGGTAGCCTCATCGAAACCACAAAATGATTTGAAAGAGAATGTGAAACGTGATAGCAATAGTAACAAGGTCTACGATAAGTCCATCAAAATGGTACAGCACGTGCTAATTGAGCCCCTACCTACTTACCTAATTTTAAAACCACTTAAAAACCGAAAGCATACGAATAAGTCTTAAAATGAGACAGCAACTGAACTCAACCAATTGAAATGTAATAGGTCACAAAGAGATTGACCAAATATGGTCATTAATATTATGTTCTCTTGAGCGAAATCGGAAGAAATCAAGCTTCTTTTTACATAAAAGATTATTTTGAATACAATCAGTTTAGTATAAATGTATAAAACTGAACAGAAGTATAATATGTAACCACTCTGATCTAAATATAGTCAAACCCCTTCTTACTTTACCGTAGATGTCATATACGGAAATAGAAAACGTATCTAAATTAATTTGCTTATATTTTTATAGAAAATTATTTAAGTGTTGGGTCTTTTCTTGAAAGCAAATAATCGATCTTACATCATTAGTGGCAGTATTGTGTTATCCTCCCTCAAAAGTACAATAGGTACTAAAGTTTTTCATCAAAATAATTTGTCTTTTAGAAATTGAAAGATATTTTTCTTAAGTTTTCTAAAATAATGGCACATGAAGGATGACTGCTTTCAATAACACCGTTGTTAGAGACACATAGTATTTTGTTGTTGGTTTGTTGCTTGTTCTTAAATAAATGTTTGAATCTGCTTTCTTGTATTGCCACTTGGCCGCATGAGAAAGTGTTAATACTGGCGCAAAAGTACACCAGTGGTATGTTTTCGAAGACGTTGTAAAGCGGCTAAGTAATAATCTCTTCAATGGAGAGTATTACTGTGAACAAAATATCTTTCTGAAATACAAAAAGTGCCATTAAATCTTGTGTGTGAAATCAAATTTCTGGTGCCGAAACGTTCAGAATGTTGAAAAAGACTTTCGGTGATTATTGTTTGTATCGATCAAGTGTTTTTGATTGCTTAAATTATTCAACGAGGGTCGAGAACCACATCCAGAACGGTCATCAACATCAACTGATGATCAACATGTCAATAAAATAAAGGAATTGGTGCTTGAGGATCAACTTTTAACGGTCAGAGATCTTATTGGTATCATTGGAGCATCGGAAAGATCAGTGAATTCTTACTGAAAAATCATTTGAAAAGTGCAAGCACGATTGGTCAAAATCACTAAATTTTTTCGAAAAATAGCGTCGCGTTAACGTCTTTGAAACAAAGCTTTCTGACTACCAGGATGTCATAAAATGTATTATATCGGGCGATGAGTGTTGATTTTTTTCTTATGACCTAGAAACAGACGGTCTATCGACCGAATATTCTTGCTAAGGGGAGTTGAAGTCGAAAAAACCACGTCAAAGCAGGTCAATGATCAAAGTAATGTTGGCAGTTTTTTTCGATTATCGATGTGTGGTGCACTCCGAATTCCTTTCGAGCAGCCGATCTGTAAACAAGGTATATTTTTTAGTGGTATATGTCGTTTGCGCGAAGCTATTTTTTGCTTAGATTAGTATTTCGTCTTCCGGTAAGATTTTACTCTAGCAGACGAGGCAAAACTGAATTATCAGTGGCTTGAAAGCAAATTTCTTAGCTGCAGTTGATTGGCCATCTGGAGTCTTGATATGAATCCATTAGGTTACAGTTTTTTAATAGATTATGGAAAGCTTCAAGAAATATTAGGTTCGAGCACCAAAGGAACTGTGTGGAATCAAAAAGTGACCAATTAGAATAAAATGTTGTTCTTCGCTCATTTAGTACACATTATTATAAAATTAACTTTGTTTAAAAAATGCTAAAGGCTTACTAAAACTACTATCAGAACTTATGGTAGGACTAAGTATATAATTCTGCCATTCTTTACTTGAAAAAAAAACTCAGATGATTTTCAGAAGATTCTCTTGAAAATAATTTTTCACCAGCAAAGTTATTGGTCGTAGGCAGGAATTACTAGTAAACATTTGCTGCCAGGTTCCGAACAACAATATGAATGGCGAAGCATCTTCCAGATCGTCTCAGGAACTAGCATTGTGCTGATGGAACACAATTTCACTCTTATTGGTCAAACTGGCCATGTTTTGGATATCACTTCCATTGAACGATCTAATTGTTGACAGCAAAGCTTCGAATTAAGTGTTTGGCAGAAGGGAAGTAGCTCATAGCAGATTATTCTTCACATTAGTGGCCCTTTTCGCTTGACGTTTTATCAAGTGACCCATGGTGATGTTCAGTAATTATCCGCTTCAGAAGTGGATCGATCTAAGTAAAGTTTTAACTAAAGCACTTTATATGATCCTGTAAGGATTTGTTCTGTCATCTTTTTTCCTAGGGGTCACCGGAAATGGCGTCACAATGACCGAGTTTTCCCAAAAATTTCAGAGTTTCTTTGTTATTAGTGTATATTTGTAACAGCAATAAATTCTAATAACATATTATATTTAATTTTTTACATAAGAAAAAAATTGTTAAAAAAGGCGGTTTTTTTACTGATGAAACCGACGTTACCCCTTAAGATAACGTTCAAACTCGACGATTTTCGTTATTTTTAACGATATTTTGGACAATTGGCTTTCCAAAGCGTGGAACAACTGAGTCAGGAAGTCACAAAAATGTCTGATATATTATTTTTAGTACTAAATCTTATCTCTCTAACGCTTTATAGCATAAAGCGATCGATTTTTTAAGCTATCTGCTGGAAAAATGGTGAATTTCTTTATGGTTTTTTTTATTTTTTTTATTATTTGCAGAAATTTTGAAAAATACTATAGATAAAGATTTGGGAATATTATGACATTGCTTAGCTCTACTATTTTATATACTAAATTCCTTTGTTAGTTTACAAGCTTTCAGAACATAACATTCGCAACTTCATTGCCTCTTTCATTCAATTATCTGTTGCTGAATAAACATACATGTGTATGTATGTATGTATGTGTGCACCTGAAACAAATTCGCAATAAATCACAATCAATTTCTGAAGTGAATTGATTTTCGTTGACTGTTTATGTTTGCATGTGTGTGTGTGTGAATCCCCTACATGCCCGCCCATCCGGAAGTACAGGTAAATGTAAAAACACATAACACAAACAAATTTACAAGGCACTCAACCATTTGCTTTAACATTCTAATATACAATTGTAACTTTGTTTTCGATACTTTTACTTTTTGTATTCCCATTCTTCCCATGTTCGAGAACATGCTTTTTTCGTCAATCGACCAATTCACATTTTACGCTGGTGCGCACACGGTTTATTGTTTTTCCTGTTCTCCACTGTTATTTGTCCCAATAGACTTTACTTACCTTCGCTTTGTCAATGTCCTTTGTTTCTCAATTGAATGTCTACGTATTTTTTCGGAGTGATTTGCTTCTTATGTTTTTTGTTGTTGTTTTGTTTTTGTTTGTGTTTTATTTTCTTTGATTTGGCTGCCGTTTCAATTTTCAGCCTTCATTTTTTTCGCATTTCTTTATTGATGTGGCGTCTTACGAGCAATTTAGCCCGAGAAAGTGCAGATTTATTGGCAGTATTTTTTACAGGGGAGGGTTGTACAAGTATGTGTGTTTGTATGTTAAGAGGAGTTGTGGGGCGGATGTGTAAATTTTAGGTAAATTAGAAATTACACTACACATTTCCTAACTCCGGATACCGTACTTAATTTAAAGAAGTTACTGAAGTAAGTTGGAAAAGAAATATTTGCTTAGAAACATACACAAAATAAAGAGAAGTAAATCAAATTAAATGAGCAGCATTAGTTTTCGATAATAACAAACCTTTTAAATAAATTTTGTAGGAAAGGAAGCGGAAGAAATATTTAGTGTTAATTTTTTTAAAAAGGTAAATTAAAAAGTCCCCGGCCTGGCACATATGTATCATAGATGGCGACACTAGAACCTTCAAAGACGCGTGTACGTGGTAAACTTGACAACTGTAGGATCATATGGACTTGGAAGTTGTTTATCATCCGTTTTCACTCCCTGTCCACGGAGGTGCTTGAAGGACTTATCCTCAGCAAGTTGGATTAATATAGCTTCAGTGGTTTGTGATATATGTATTTTCAATCTAATTAAGGAATGGCCATACCCATTTTTTAAAAGTGGTCAATCTCAAGTGGTCCTATGTATAAGAGTAATAAGTCGTTTGTTGCCGTTCTAGTTGCGATTCAGATATAAACGAAGGCTTTTCGTGTATCAACAGATCATTCGCGCATTGGTCGGTAATTAAATCTGCTTTCAAATCTTAGGAATAAATGTTAAGCAACCAAAAACTTTGAATACCCTATTAAATTTGTAAGAAGTTTCATTCAAGAGTGGGTATCAATATTTACTGGATAATTCATAGCATTTTTTTAAATCTTCTGTCGAAATTATTAGCAAAACATATACGATCCTTAATGAATCAGCTCATTCGATCTGTAGCAATTCTATTTAGAATCTAAAAAAACATTGTCGAGTAGTCACCAAAATCATAAATTTGAATACGCAAGAACGAAAATTCTCCAAAGTAGATATATAAACTAAAAAGTTTGAAACGCCTTTGGTTACTTTTTTTATAAACCTTAAATATTAAACTAGGTAAGCAATAAAACATTCGGAAGCTTCTTATCCTATGAATAGAAAGCAAATAAGCTTTTCAGGTTATGAGGCAGATTGAAAAATATAGAAGAGCCCAAGTTTATACAAAGTTGGAACTTTCCGCGAATTTGTGAAAAAATAATGTTTCATAGAACTTTGGAATTTAGCTTTTTTTACTTTTCTCAGTAGTATACTATTTCACATCTCATTTTACCATTGATAGCAATGCATTCATAAGGCTATTAGCTATTTATGCATTAGATCATAACCAGTAAAAGCTTTTGGTTTTATTTAGTCTCTACTGTATTCAGTCCTTTTAAAGTGCTCCTACATATTAATATTATATTCATCCAAATGTTAGACAACTTAGGAATAGTAGGTACTATCGAAGTAATTTTTTCATGAAACCATTATAAGTGGAACAAAGGACTATACTTCGAACAAAAAGTTGATTGAAAGAAACTAGTGAGTTGTATTTGCAGAAGAACTAACTTCATTTAATTATGAAAAATGGGTATAAAAGTGATCCCGATTCGGTGGACAGTGAATAACAAAGGAAATGGTAGGGGCTATCGCGGAGTATCGAAACTCTATAAACAGCTATCTTCGGAATATAATCAATATTATCACATGTCATTTAAGTCATAGACATCTAAACTCATACAATATGCTTAAATTTGATTTTCTATATTCTAGAAGCTTAAAAATCTGTTCTTAATATACCAGAAATATTTCAAAAGTATAAGGGATCACCATCAACTTTTTATACTTCTATCCTCAAAAGTTTTTATTTCGGCTTTAATTCCTCATTTATACCAAAAGTATATAAAGCTTGAAGAAACAAGCACAAGTTTTAAGCAAACCACTTGATATATTTTAATATACCATCAGAATATACTGCCACAAATAAATCAAAAATGCAAATACACGGAAAGAAGCAAGCTCAAATTCAAACTACCCAGTCGACCTATTTTCTAAGTCAAAGTTATATTTGTTTCCAACTAGAATGTGAAAAGTTTAACTTTCGGAATATACAATAAAGTTCAACCCAACTTTATGCATTACCTTATAGAATCATTGAATTGAATCTAAATCTCTACCTAAACCAACTTTTACGACTTTATAGACAATGCTTTACTAGCACACTCGGGTCTAGATAACTAAACAATCCCCAATCTATATCGAAAACTAATAACACAGTAGCGATACTATTTCTACAACAATTTAATTTAGTGATCAATATTTCTTTCGCAAAATTGATTTTGTTGACAAACCGATACCGAAAGTATGCCTGGGAATATGCGTAAAAATACTACCAAACCACCAAAACACAAGCCGACATCCCGTTACGCGTATTCGCGCCAATATGACAAGCGAAAGTGTAACTTGCTGACTGGTATTATCGGCAAATCCTTCTGAGTTCGCTTCGCTTTTCGCCTTTCGTTGTCGATATTCGGCAAGTTTATGCTGTCATGCCACGGCTTTGGTGCGCACATCATCTCTTTGTCATTTTTGACTTTTGCCTATGTCACATCCGTTGTGTGAGATGCATAGCAAAAACAAAGACCTGCAGCCATAAGTAATAAGTAAATATTTTTAGAGTGTGCGCGAAGATCCACTAGGAAATCTCGCAGCAAAAATGTAAAAAGTAACTGTTTAGTAAGCCACTGGGTATACAATTGGACAAAAGCAAAATAATTTTTCAATAAATTTTGTAAACGGGATAAAAAAGAAGTACTGAAATTATTTTGTATAATAATACCCAACGATTACCCTCCTCCCGCCCAACCGACGCGAGGGGCGAACGAGCGGAATTAGCCGAGTCACAAAAGGCAAGAGAGTTTTAAGCGTTGCGATCTTAAGCTGCTCACCTACAGAAACAAAAATTTCAACAGCCGAAATTAAGAATTTGATTAAAGTTTATAATTATTAAATGTTACTTGTTAAGAGTAGATAAAATAATTTTTTTAATGGTAAAGAGTGAGTCTGTTAGATCAAATGTGCTGGAATGAAAATTGAAATCATGACATATACGGCGGAATGGTTCGTTTGACTCAAAATTTGTTCTAGACAATTTTAAAAGTAAGGGTCTAAACTGCCTGGTAGGGCGAGCGGGAACGTTAAAATTAATATCAGATAAGAGAGATGTAACTCCAATATGTATACTCCAATATAGGCCTCACCAGAGATGTAAAAAGAATTTTTGTGGTAAGCGGATCTCTAAATTCTTTAGAACAACGTTTAACAAAACTAAGAGCGCCTTTAGCTTTAAAAACCGTGGTAGATACGTGAGGATTAAAATTGAGTTTGGGGTCCATAGTTACTCTCAGATCAATAAAACTGCATACTTGCTCCAACCTAAAGTTTTGTATTGCGTATGAGGTAGGAGCTACAGCTCTACGTGAAAAACACATCGTTTTACATTTTTTATGGTTCAATGGCACGTCATTTCTATCACACCAAGAAACTAGGTTGTTTAAGTCTGTTTGCAACTGACATCTTTCACTGTTTGAAGTATATGTTTTAAAAAGTTTTACATCGTCAGCATATAATAAAACCTTTGAAAACTTAACACCAGATGATATGTCGTTAATAAATAACAAGAACAGAATTGGACCAAGATGGCTACCTTGAGGAACGCCTGAAGGAACATTGATTATGTCAGAAAAAGTATCTTTAAATATGACTTGTTGAATTCTATTACTAAGATAAGAAGCAACCCATTTTAGAAATATTGGTTGAAAACCAAGAAGATCAAGTTTATTCAAAAGAATTGAATGGTTTACTTTATCAAAAGCTTTACTAAAATCTGTATATATAACATCAGTATTCTTATTCTCCCTAAAGCCCGTTGATACATGTGATACAAATTCAAGCAAATTAGTTGTGGTAGATTTCCCTTTACGAAAACCGTGCTGAGAACAAGAAATTAGTGGAGAGATCCGGAAGGTTATGTCGTCTGTTATAATTGCTTCAAAAAGTTTAGGTATTGCAGACAACTTTGCTATTCCCCTATAGTTTTCAATAGATGACCTAAATCCACTCTTATGCAAAGGAATTATAAATGACTTTTTCCATATGGATGGAAATAAGCCTTGCACAAGAGATGAGTTAAATAGTTTTGTTAGGGGTCATATCTGGGCCATAATTGTATGATTGTTCTAACATATTTAACTGATTTAAGACGTCTTCTTTGGAAATGGTAGGTGCATTAATGGCAGAAATCGGACATAACTTGTGCTGATGCGGAACATTTTGTGGAGATTTTGGAGAGTAATTGGACCAAAAGAATTCAGCGAACATATTAGAAATGGTGTGATTGTCACTGGACATACTAGACTTATATTTCATAGCGGACGGAAAATTAGAAATCCTGCGTTTGGAGTTGACGAAACCATAAAACAATTTTGGATTACGTATAATATTATTTTTTACTTTATTTATATAATTACTATAACATATTTTGTTAAGTTCAGCAAATTGTCGACGCAATTTAGAATATTTTGAATAGTTAGCAACTAAACAAGTTATGGTTTATGGTATGGGTTCGTAAAATTTAGACACATAGCTTTGCTTGAGTTCTTTTGCATTCTTAGGGTATATAGTCGAAGATAAAGTCTGGCCAAATCTGGATTTTGGATTAGTACCCAAAAATAAAAATTCTGGAGAATTTCAAATATTTGTTCGACGAAATTTGACGCCAAGTCTGCAAAATGAGTATTGGTGGTATGCAGACACAGACAGAGATAAATAGAAATCGAGTGAGATAGAAAGAAAAATATTCAGAGATAGCGGGAGAGAGATAAAAAGAGAAATATTAGCAGAAAAAGCGATTTATGCAGACGAAAAGAGAGATAAAGACTAAGAGAGGGAGATAGAAAAAAAATTCAGAGAGAGAGCGCGAGATATAGAAAGAGAAAAAGAGAGGGAGATTTTATATCGAACTGCAAAATATTATCGCTTCTTTTGTTAATGATATTTGCTTTCTCGTTAGGTCGGAAACTTTTTCTTAGCTCTTGTTCAACAAGTTCTCACCAATAGTTCTCTCTCCGCTATTTTAAACAAATATGTGCAGAGTTGGCTTAGGTGATAAAAGTTAGTTGAAAAAAAAACATTTCGAACAAAAAGGGAACATTAAATTTTGTTTTAAAATTGGTAGAACTTTAGCCGAAACATTTCAATTAAAGAAGCAAGTTTATGGCGATGGTTGCCTATCCCGTAGCAGAGTGCACGAGTGAGGACATGAATGACGATCAACTCCATCAATGACGCCAATGAAAATCCGTAATCACCGGAAATTCCATCGAAACTGTGCGTGAATTCATCAAAAGTCAGCCGAAATCATCATTGAAATCCATGGAAATGGAATTGAACATCTCCAAAACATGGATTTATCGCATTTTGACCGAATATTTGGGCTTACGAAAGGTGTGTGCACGGTTTGTCCCGCACAAATTGACTGACGACCAAAAATTGCTCAGAATCCAACATTTGAAGGAGGATTTTTTGACCAATGATCACATTTTAACCATTAACCACTCCCCGTATTCACCTGATATGGCCCCGTGCGACTGCTTCCTTTTCGGAAAAATGCAGAACAAACTGGTTTCATACAAAATGTTAGTTTTAAATTGATCAAGGAGAAGAAAAACCATATATGTAGTAAACTGACTTAAAGCAAACTTAGGAAACCTTGCAACGAACAGTTCATGCAAAAATAATGTTCATACCAGATAAACTAAACTTTGTGAGCTTCCACGAAACACATGTTCGAGATATTTTGGAACTCACAAAAACCAAGGCACATTAAATATTGTTGAACATTTTCCTACAGGGTCTTTTCTGTCACCGAAGCGAGTTCCCCGCCTCCTACATTAAGAACTGAGGTGTACACCACATCATTATTTAATATGTGACTATATTTGTTTTTCCGTTGACAGCAGCCATTGATCATGCGAAGACATATTATTGAGTAGTGCGGTTAGCAGTCATGACTCAACCGCAGAAACGGCGCACGCACACACCCACACAAATACATACACACAGTTAAGTAAGCTGCAAATGGCAAGGATTCGCTTTTAACCTAACCAAGCAGGCGTTTGAACTTCCGTTTGCGCCTCTTTTAGTGGGTGTTGTTGCTGCTGTTACATTGTTATTGTTTCTGCTGTTGTTGTTGTTATCGTAGTAGTAGTTGCTAATACATTAAGTTGATTTTTGTTTTTAGCGCCATTGTGTAAGCGTGTAAGTTTAAAGTGGATTTCCTGGATTGTGTTCCGCCTTGCCGAAATCAGACGCAGCGCACACTCTGCTGCCACCAGCTGTTTGCTAATCCTGGCACGCATTCCCAGACAGCATACAACATTGAGCATGCCGCCACTAAGCGCTAGGCACTAGCACACATACACACTCACTCACACATCTATATACTATAGCCTGGTAACCGCCTGCTCGTTTGAGGAATATCTTGTTTTTGTTTTCTTTGCTGTTTGCTGTTGTTGTTGCTAGCGCCGTTTTTGTGTCTTCCGGGCAACATAAACACTTCAGTCAAAAGTTTACTTACATTATTTGACAAAAGTTTTCAATGAACTTACGTGTAGAACAGACAATAAGGCTAAGAACCCGGCAGCGGTGTGGCTTCAAGCGGCTTTGTAGGAGTTCAGTTGGCAAAAAACAAAAAAAAGAAACCAAAAAGGTCCCGATTACTTGCGCCCGTTGCATTTGTGGGTCAAAGCTGAGTTGTTGAGCTGAACGAGCTGAAGTTCGTAGTGGCGAAGCAGGTGCCTTGCGGTTCGCAGTGCCACAGATTGAGGTGAGCATGACTGACAAAAACAAAATGCACGAATATACACTAACAACAACAACAAAAACCAAGTGACATCAGTAGCCGCACAGCTTTGGCAACAACTGTAACAATAGCAACACTCTTAACGGTTAAGTTTGAGTAGTTTAAGTTTAGAGAGATGCAGTTGTATGTGTGTGTAAAGGTATGTGCGTACACACACACATATATTGAACGGATGCATGTTTTTCAACTTAAGCGCCGACATTTAAGATAAACTGGTTTATAACTAAGCCGCATCATCCGCGCCCCCGCATCCGCCACTTTACTTTTCAATTTTTCGCTCGTTCACCTTTCTTTTATCGCCACTTTCAATTTTTGTACCATTTAAGTTCCATTAAGTATTTTGTATTTGTATGTGTTTGGGTGAGTTAGAAAAGGTTAGAATGTGAAAGTGTTGACAAACCCATCTATCGAAGTTTATTAGCCGCCGCAGAGATTTTGCCGAACTTTCCTTAAGTACTTACATCAATAGCGGCAGAAAGACCATGATGAGTGTTAGCTGTACGTCTGTATGTCTTCAATTGCTTCGAATAATTTCTTTTAAATAAAATTTGCTAATACTTAAATTTACAATAAGGCGTACAAATAGCTTTTAGTCTTGCATACACCCTTCAAGACAGGGCAGTGTACTTTTCGGCGGTATACCACTGTGGGCCAAATATAGTAAGACTTTTTAATTTAAATTTTGCGCGAAAACACATTTATCGAAACAATATTCTGGGTTGGTATCACTGTCAGTGACATCTGTGCCAATGAATGAACAAAATAACTATTGGCGTTTCGTGTATAGCAAGTGTTTTTGATTGGTACAAATTATTCAAATAAGGTTGAGAAGGCATCAACATCAACTGATGATCAAAACGTCAATAAAATAAGTTTATGTTTGAGTATCGACAATTAACAGTCAGAGATCTTACTGGCATCGTTGGAATATTGGAAGTATTAGTTAAAACCGTTATGAGATATAATTAGGACCTAAAAAAGTGAAAGCACGATTGGTTCCAAAATCACTAAAAATCATAGCGTTAACGTCTGTGAACCATTGCTTTCCATTACCAGGATGCTATTAAATCTATTGTTACTGGCGATGAGTCTTGAATCTATGCTTACGACCCAGAAACAGACGATCAATCGGCCGAATATCATGGCAAAGGTGAGTAGAAGCCGAAGAAATTACATAAAAGTAGGTCAAAAATAAAGATTATGTCGACAGTTTTCTTCGATTATCGAAGTGAAGTGCACTCCGAATTACTTCCGACCAGCCAAACTGTCAACAAGAAATTCTATTTGTGTGTTATGTGTCGTTTGCGCGAAGTTATTCGTGAAAAGTGGCCGGAATTATGAACCGACAGCTCTTAGTTTTCGCAACACGATAATGCACCGCCGCATACTTCAATGACTCTTCGTAAGTTTTTCGCCAAATTTACAACCAATATCCTGCTGCAACCACCGTGTTCGCCTGATGTGACTGCTAGCTATTGAGCTTACTCAAACGACCACTCCGGGGAAACCGTTTTGAGTCAATTGAAGGCATTAAACGTGAATCGCTACGCGCATTGAAGGTTATTTCGGAAATTTACTGTAACAACTGCTTCGAGGATTGTCACAAGGGTATTAGTGCTTTATTATGAGGGACGACTTCCATTTTTAAGAATTCTAAAATTACGAAAAACGTCTTACTACTTTTTGCTCATAAGAGTATAATTGACTAGACGGAGCTAGTAACCAAAGCAGTCGGAGCAGTCGGCGAACAATAACTTGGCAAAATCCGTGATCACCGGAAATTCCATCGAAACTGTGAGTGAATTCATCAAAAATCAGCCGAAATCATCATTGAAATTCATGGAAATGGAATTGAACATCTCCAAAACATCGATTTATCGCATTTTGACCGAACATTTAGGCTTACGAAAGGCGCGTGCACGGTTTGTTCCGCACAAATTGACTAACGACCCAAAATCCGTTTCATCGATCAATCCTTGTGACCGATTATTTGACCAAAAATCACATTTTAACCATCAACCACTCCCCGTATTCAGCCGATATGGGACCGTGCGACTTCTTCCTTTTAGGAAAAATGCATTTGGCCATGAAAAATGCATTTTTCTTTGAAAATCACCTTGTAGTACGTTTAGGATAAGCTATTTGACATCCAACGTCCTTATTGTAACACCCAGACAAGCGCATTTCCGATTCCGTTCAGGTAAATTTGTTCGAAAAGCTGCACCACTCAAACCAATTTTTAAAAATATTCATAAAATGTTGCAAGTATTTGATTTCGGCTGTAATTCAAGGAGATTGCTCAGGAGAACCATGTTGCCTTAAACCGTTTTGAAAACATTTAAATGAGACTGGATATGAAAACAATCTCGACATAAGAGTCGAACTTCCGTCTTCGAATGAATACTGAATGTCAAACAAGCACGAAGGTACCGAATCGCAGTAAGCCGAAGCAGCGTGGGCAGGAAGGTTTCATTATGTGTTTGGTTAGATTTGCAGAGAATAATATCCCATGAGCTACTCCTTACGGCTAAGCTCTTAATTCGTACCTATGATATCAGGAATTGGACCATTTGAGAGAAGCAATCTTCCAAAAGCGGCTAGTTTTAGCTAACTGGAGAGGAATTGGGTTCTATCTAATATAATATACGTTCAAATAATACTAGTTCAAATCTAGTCAATAAGTGGTATTTTAGGTTCGGAGAGCAACAAAACATTTTAGTAAATTATGAGCTGGTAAAAATGGGGCCCTAACAGATATTTAAATGGCTGTTAAATGCTGGTCAAGTTAAACAAAAATTTCAGTTACTATAGAAACTTGAGGAAGTATAAATGAATGGCGAATTTAATGGAACGGCGATGAATGTATGCGATTTTATCAAACTAAATATCAAGGGAGGTCAATATCAGAAGTAAAATGTTGCTACGGATATATGTACGAATACTTAAGCATTGTCGTTGTCGTTAAGAATTTCAAAGCTCATTCTGAACTTCAACACACTAATATCGCTTTGAGAAAAGTGTGGTTTCTTCAAATTTGTTTGTTAAATAACTATGTAGGTGTGTTGGGCGGTAATATAACCTACCTTTTTTTTTCAAGACTAATCCCCTCATCGTGGAGTCATGGTTTAAAAGTTTCGTGTGAGCTCAGCTATGGCTCCATTCCGAACGAAAAGAGTGAGCTACATATATTTATCTTTGATCTTTGCATTCTATGTGATTACAACTAACTTTCTATGAGATTACTACGATCAATAAAACCTTCTTCAATGTAAAACCGTAGTCGGGTACGATCTTTAAAAGCCAGTAAAAAATTGTTTGTGCTGTTTTCCTTTCATGCGCATGCCTTTCCTAACAAGTGGTTTTTGATTCCAACAAAAATCGAGCAACAATTCAGCAGTTGTCACATAAAACTCACCAGAAATCAGCTTGCTTATGCCACATTAAATTAAGTTCATGTATGTCGATATGTATGATATATGTGCTTCGCCACTTGCATAGGTTTGTAATTAACCACAAATTAAATCGTAAAATGTAATTGACAACTAACGCTTGTAACGGGATTAAATGTTAATTCCCAACTACAAGTACGACTATATTAAGGCGCGAACACAAGCCAAATGTGTTATGTGGCATGTGTAGGGCATTGCAACATATGACATGTAGGATGTTGTAAGCAGCTTTACTAGCGTATTTGGTATATTTACAACTAATAGTGGGAAATAGTGAGCTAGAAGCGACATGAGCATAACAGACTTTAGTTTTATATATATAACTTACTGGAAGCTTGGTATTTGGTGGAAAATACGTTTATATTTAAGTATAAGTAAGTTGCTTAAATATTTAATAATTCTTTATGTATCCTCTAAATTAGGTATAGTCTATACTCTGAATTAAACTCTTAACTTTCTCTTTTGAATATATAACATTTTCTTAAGGTCGTCAAATTAGCTTCAGATCTCTATTTTCTGAAATTTTGAATATGAAGTAACAAAAATAAAATCTTTTTCATATAATGTTCGTTTATTCGAAAAAACAATAACAAATTCTACTTAGACAAAGTTGATCAGAAGAAGGTTCTCTCTTCAGAAAAAATAATTCAGCGTCGCTTTAAAAGCATACTAAGGTTGAGACACAATGTTTTCATCTTAAAGCTGACATATGGTATTCTAAAGCCCAAAAGTCGCAGTTTTCTTATTAAGCGGCATACCTGGTGTGAAATTTTGAAAAAAAAACAAGTAAGGAAGGGCTAAGTTCGGGTGTCACTGAACATTTTATACTCTCGCATGGTAAAGTGATAATCGAGATTTCATTATCCGTCATTTACATATTTTTCAAATACCGTATTTGTGTAAAGTTTTATTCCGCTATCATCATTGGTTCCTAATTCTTCCACTTCTTCCGTAAAATTTAGTGTTTCTGACGTTTTTTGTTAGTCGGTTAACGCACTTTTAGTGATTTTGAACATAACCTTTGTATGGGAGGTGGGCGTGGTTATTATCCGATTTCTTCCATTTTTGAACTGTATATGGAAATACCTGAAGAAAACGACTCTGTAGAGTTTGGTTGACATAGCTATAATAGTTTCCGAGATATGTACAAAAACTTAGTAGGGCGGGGCCACGCCCACTTTTCCAAAAAATTACTTCCAAATATGTCCCTCCCTAATGCGATCCTTTGTGCCAAATTTCACTTTAATATCTTTATTTATGGCTTAGTTATGACACTTTATAGGTTTTCGGTTTCCGCCATTTTGTGGGCGTGGCAGTGGGCCGATTTTGCCCATCTTCGAACTTAACCTTCTTATGGAGCCAAGGAATACGTGTACCAAGTTTCATCATGTTACAGCTTGCACGGACGGACGGACAGACGGACGGACAGACGGACGGACAGACAGACATCCGGATTTCGACTCTACTCGTCGCCCTGATCACTTTGGTATATATAACCCTATATCTGACTCTTTTAGTTTTAGGACTTACAAACAACCGTTATGTGAACAAAACTATAATACTCTCGTTAGCAACATTGTTGCGAGAGTATAAAAAAAAGAAAAAAAAGAATAAATACAACCTGAAAATTTCAAATCAACTCATGCGGCAGTTGGTTTTTTTAATACCCTAAAACCGATGAAATTTTTTGGCAGTCTTACTAGGTCTGCTAGGTAACACAACCTTTAAGGAGAAAATGCATTTCAACAGAAAACATAAATCGAGAAGCAAAATTGTTTGAAATTCAATAAGTTCGTATAGTTAAGGATTAAGATTATTAAAGGAAAAGGTAGTGCTGGCACTATCAAAATAAAAAAAAATATTACAAACAAGAAACAGCTATAATACCCTTCACAAATTTGTATCGGTCAGTTTGTATGGCAGCTATCTACTATACAAGTACTGATCTAATCTGAACAATTTGGACGAATACTGTATAAACTCTCAAATGAACAAGTTTTCCATGAAAGGACTGGATTTCGATCAATCAGATAATCTCCTCAGAGATTATGTCGTTACTTTTGACAATCATGCATGGCGAATTTCGTGAAAATATCTCGTCCAATTGATAAGTTTTCGGTACAGGGACTTTATTCTGATCTGTTTATATAGTAGGGGTCCGATATCGACGGTCCGGATAAATGAGCAGCTTCTTTAGAAGAAAAAGATGTGCGCATAATTTCAGATCGACTAATTTGCAGCAGCTCTCTCCCAAATGAGGCAATTTTGTTTATTTACATACCCATTGAGCCAGAAATAGGCCTCATCGCTGAACAAAATTTGACTCTTCTTGGAACTTTTCAAATGCCCAAAGAGCGAGGCGATGTTGCTGGAGAAGGTCGGGCAGTTTCAGTTCTTCCACAAGCTTTATTTTTTACGCATGATCTGTCAAAAAAGGCTACTGAAAAAGTACCTCTACTTGGATCACCCATTATATTATAGAGTCTCCGACGTTATAAACCTCCTGGCACACTTGATTCATATAATATATTGGCTGTTCAGTTAATAAAAAGGATTACTAAATATCGAATATATATGTATGAATCACCCCGTATTTTTTCTTTTAACTTATAAAGCAACTACATACATATACCAAAGAAAACATCTAGAAAGTAGTCCGTAACTGCTTCTAAGGATAGTTAGTAGAACGCTTCAAAGGCTAAAACAAAATTCCAGGAACAACCTTTCATCCACTAAAATGTTGCTATATCAATTGCAATTTCACACATTTTTTTTAATTTTGCTAACGTATTTTATATTTGCTCACTTCTTCAGTGCACTGTTAAGAATTTTTGCATTTACATATACCTACCCCTTTTTCTGAATTAATTTGGTCTGATATTGGTTAATGCCTTAACACCGTCTTCTTCTTCTTCTTAATTGGCATAGACACCGCTTACGCGATTAAAGCCGAGTTAACAACAGCGCGCCAGTCGTTTCTTCTTTTCGCTACGTGGCTCCAATTGGATATTCCAAGCGTAGCCAGGTACTTCTCCACCTGGTCCTTCCAACGGAGTAGAGGTCTTCCTCTTCCTCTGCTTCCCATGGCGGGTACTGCGTCGAATACTTTCAGAGCTGAAGTGTTTTCGTCCATTCGGACAACATGACCTAGCCAGCGTAGTCGCTGTCTTTTAATTCGCTGAACTATGTCAATGTTGTCATAAGTATATCTCCTACTGCTCATCGTTCCATCGAATGCGTTTTTTGTCGTGGCCTACTCGCAAAGAACCGTAAATCTTTTGCAGAACTTTTCTCTCGAAAACTCGCAACGTCAACTCATCAGTTGTTGTCATCGTCCAAGCCTCTGCACCATATAGCAGAACGGGAATTATGAGTGACTTATAGAGTTTGGCTTTTGTTCTTCGAGAGAGGACTTTGCTTCTCAATTGCCTACTCAGTCCGAAGTAGCACCTGTTGGCAAGAGCAATCCTGCGTTGGATTTCCAGGCTGACATTGTTGGTGTTGTTTACGCTGGTTCCAAGATAGACGACATTGTCTACGACTTCAAAGTTATGACTGTCAACAGTGACGTGAGTTCCAAGTCGCGAGTGCGACGACTGCTTCCTTGCCCAGTCTGGAGAAAGCAGAACTAACGGCGCGGATGTTGAGGCCGATGATATCAATATCATCAAAATCCCAAACTTTGAAAATTGACAATTTGAGTGTAAGAAAAATACCTGAAGATATGGAATACCCTTGTGCTTTAAATCTGTTAACTCGGTTGTAAACTCAGATCACATTTTGAACTTTTTAATTTTGATTTATTTGTCTGACATCCAGTTAAAAGTATAAACCATCTGTTCAGTTTTTATCCGGACTGGTCCAAATAAAGCGCCTGCAAACCGAATCGATAAACGTTAAAGAAATTATACTTTAAAATCGTATGTAATCTATGAGATAGGGAAGGATCCCTACATCTCTCATATATGGCCCTTCAAAACTGCTTGAAAACCGAAAAAAAACCAACATACGCTGAAGACAATTAAGACCATCCCAGCCGAGATTTAGAACAAGTGTTTGACATCTTTGCTTGTATTAGCACAAATTCAGTCTATTTTAAAGACGATAATAAAGATTTGTAATAAATTATTTTGGCTTAAAATGTGATTATTCTCCTCCTTGTATTAAAAAACGGAAAAATGTATGCAGTTTTTTTTATCAGTCCAGTTAAGTTTTGATCAGTTGATATTAATCATGTGAATGCGAGTTAATCCACTTGTTATTTATAAAGATATATTCTTTGCTCAAAATTATTCAACATAAGTTTCTATTGTTGTGGTTCCGTTGTTGTTGTTGTTTTATTTTCCTTAATAATTCCTTCAGAATCTCTGTAACATTTAAATAAGCTTAGACAAATTAACTAAATAATTGTTTCCAATTTACACGTATGAGTTCGTAGCTCAATAAAATTACTTCCGTTAGCTAGTTAATTCTCTAAGCCACAATAATATCAATAAGAAATCATACGCACATACTTAGTTATAACTGTATAGGTATGTAAAGACGCATCATTTTCATGCTTATTAATCATTTAACGGTATCTGGGTGGAAAATAAGCTATAATATAACGTTACATACAGTACAGTATGCTCAAATCGGCTCAAATTTGCTTTTCACCCTAATTTCTTATGCATAATTTCACAGAATATAAATTAAATGCAACAGAAATTATTAATTCATAAGTTGTATCATATCAATTTATTAATGGAAACGAACACATATACATATGTAATATAAGTATGTACGCGTGTATTAAAATGTATGTATGAATATAATCATACGTATGTGGAAGAATGCATAATGGTTGGTTAGTTCAATACAATGTCGGTTTGATATACAAGCAAATCGTAAATAAAGGTATTTATATTTACATATTTTCTATTGTGGGCAAAATATAAAAACACTTTTTCATTTAAATTTCGCGCGAAAACCCATTTGTCGAAATATTTTTTTTTCTAGGTTGATATGACTCTCAGTACCATCTATGCCAACTGTAACATCATTCGATACATGTACATTCGACGATTTATACAATGAGTAAAATTATTCAACAAAAAAGTTCCATTAACTTTTGTGTGCGGAACCAAATCTCTGTTGCCGAAAGGTTCAGAATGTTGGAAAAGCCTTTCGGTGATAACACAGTACAACAGCTAATCTGGGGGGTGAGAAATTCCAAGTCAGGGTGATGGTACTAGGTCAGTATAGTGAAAGCCTCAAAGGGTTTGGCGTTCGTATGTGTCAGTTTTTTTTATGACCTTTTAAATTTTTTCCTTATCTTGATGTTTTTTCGCTTAGTTGTAACATTTTGGCAAAAACGTAGTTTAACATAACTCGCGAACCACTTGTCCGATTTTGATGAAACAAATTTAGAAAAATTAAGAATTACAATTTCTATTTGCTTTTATTTGTTTTTATTCAAAAAAGTGTATTTTATCGCCTTTTTTTTATTAATTTTAGCCAATAACTCCAGACTTCTGGCAAACAAGGAGACGTATGAAAGTTGGAGGGAATATTTCTTGATAAGAACTCTCCATTAACTCTAGCTTCAGTATCCCAGATAACAGTTTTTTTTTTTTTTTAAGAAGAAGTAGTTACTATTAAAATGGAGAGGTAATTATTTACTACATTTTCAGAGCGGCAAAACTAGCATTTTGCGCTGAAAGTTTGTAAAAAAAGTGTCGGCACTGACTATCAATAGCAATATTATACTTTATTATCAGACTCGTCTGGGTATCCTTAGTCGAATCTAATCAGATTGGGATTTCGTATGGCTTAGTAAGTGTTGGCTAACAACCGGCACCTGTACGATAGCGCAGTTTTTCCGGTCCAAAGAGGTCTATTGAATTACTTTGCCTTAACAAGGTTTATCTCACCGCAATGGTAGGGCTTCTAACGGAATACTGTCCTATAGGTACTTACTGGGTGAGGCTATAGAGTTTGACACTGTGATATTGTAGTAATAATCTGATTATCTGAGAAGCGTATCGTCAATACAACCAACCACTTCAAGTGGACCGAATTTTTCCAAGAATTGCTGTTTAGTTTTTATACTCTCGCAACAAAGTTGCTAAGGAGAGTATTATAGTTTTGTTCACATAACAGTCCTAAAACTAAAAGAGTCAGATATAGGGTTATATATACCAAAGTGATCAGGGTAACGAGTAGAGTTGAAATCCAGATGTCTGTCTGTCCGTCCGTCCGTCCGTGCAAGCTGTAACTTGAGTATAAATTGAGATATCATGATGAAACTTGGTACACGTATTGCTTGGCTCCATAAGAAGGTTAAGTTCGATGGGCACAATCGGCTCACTGCCACGCCCACAAAATGGGGGAAACCGAAAACCTATAAAGTGTCATAACTAAGCCATAAATAAAGATATTAAAGTGAAATTTGGCACAAAGAATCGCATTAAGGAGGGGCATATTTAGACGTAATTTTTTTGGAAAAGTGGGCGTATAGAGTCGTTTCCTCTAGGCATTTCCATATACAGTTCAAAAATGGAAGAAATCGGATAATAACCTCGCCCACCTCCCATACAAAGGTTATGTTGAAAATCACTAAAAGTGCGTTAACCGACTAACAAAAAACGTCAGAAACACTAAATTTTATGGAAGAAATGGCAGAAGGAAGCTGCACCCAGGCTTTTTTTTTTCAAATTGAAAATGGGAACTACTCGACCGATTTCAATAAAATTCGGTATATAACATTTTCTTAACACCCTGATGATATGTACAAAATATGGGTGAAATCGGTTCTCAACCACGCCTTCTCTCTGTATAATATATACTTTAGCAACCAATGATGATAGCGGAATAAAACTTTACACAAATACGGTATTTGAAAAATATGTAAATGACGGATAATGAAATCTCGATTATCACTTATCGTGCGAGAGTATAACATGTTCGGAGACATCCGAACTTAGCCCTTCCTTACTTGTTTTTATTTAATTTTTTTTATTCGAAAACGGATTTTTATCACTATCAAATTAACTTACATATTTAGTTTATTATAAAATTTTTTAAATCAATTTCACAAAATAACAGTGCTTAAACCATTTAAGACTAATGTACTTTACACCATGCCATGGCGTATGAGCAACTTGTGTGACTGTCGCTTAACTGTGGAAAGAACATCTTTAAAAGTCACAGAAAGTTAACGTTATCATTTGTTTAGCAAGAAATATGAGTATATAAATATAGACACATACAGGCACATACTTCGTAAACTTCCGAACACACTAACACTTTGTATACAGGTATATCTACATATAATATATGTATATGTATGTATGTATATCTACCGCTACAAGCATGCACTTCTCAATAAACACCTGCAAACTGTATACATACGTGTCTATGCAGCCTCAAGAAATTCCTACAACACTAAGTAATGAAACTTGTTGTTCTACTTTCTTGACTATGCCGAAAAGTGGAAAAAGACGCGAAACCCAAAATAAAGACAAACATTGTTATCGCAACGGCGCAGCAGGCAAAAACCAAGTAAGTACAGATAAGTGTGAGCACAACAATAATAACATTAAACAAACAACAAAAAATAATAGTAACATAATAACGAGTACAACAACAAAGGAAGCGACAAACACTTCCGGAATGTGGCAACTCAGCTACAACTACAACAATAACACAAGTGTTGCTTGCACTTGTAGAAATATAGGCGCATTGTGCTAGTGAATGTAGGTAAATAGTACGATATATATGACAATGGCAATATGTGATAACTGTTATAAGAAAACTTGATTGAAAGGGAGCAATAATGATGGCAAATAAAAAGAAAATCAATGAAAATATCGGCGGTTCCATTAAATGAGCAACTTCAGTCTGACCGATATCTCCAAATTTTATTGGAACAATTTTAAAGTTTTACCTGCTGATATGGACTGACCGAAGTGTTCGAACTACAGCAATTTCATCAGTGAAAATATTTTTTTCCACTATTCTACTACAGTAAATATGATTGTAGGAAATTAGCTAACAAAAATCATTATTCTTTTTAACTATAGACAGACCCAATATGAACAACAGAAAATATATCGGGTGTGATGAACTAACACATTAAATTGATCTTAGTGAGGTACTTCTTCAATAGCTTTGTTTTGACAGATTATGCGTTAGTCGTGTCAGGCCGTCATATTATTTTTCTTCAGTATTGTTTGGCATTTTATGCCGCAAAGACTTACGCCTAAACAACGTATGTATTTAAATCATTCAACTTTATTACGAAAATTCACGTTCTGTAAAGATTGGAAACAAGCAAAATTGTCGCATTTGGGACGAAGGCAATCTGAAGAAACTCGAGAGCTGCCATTTCAGACAGAAAATATAACTGTTTGTGGGCCAAAGGAATCATTGATTCCACATAAAAATGTTGCCAGTTATCGCGTCATTTGATGCCTGAAATTGAAGTTCGTGATCTCGACCAAATTTGGTTTCAAGAAAACGACGCCACTTCCCACATATCGCATCAATCAATGGATATATTGAGAGAATAGAGAACACTTCGGTGAGCAGATGATTTCACAGTTTGGCGCGATCGATTGGCCACCAAGTTCGTGTAATGTTACACAGTTAGACTTTTTCCTGTAGGGATATCTAAGGTTTAAAGTTTATACGCACAATCTCGCTTCGAATCAGGCCCCGGAGCAAAACATCACGCGTGTCATTCACTAGCCGAAAATTGGACTCAACGGATGGACTATATGAGACGTTGCGCGGCGAACATTTGAAAGAGATAATCTTCAACACATATATTCCAAAGAATGTTCTTTTGAATGGTAATTGAAAAATATTTTGGCAAAAAAAAATCATCGTCCAAAATCAGTAGCGAGTAATGATGCTATGCGCAGACAGATATTGAAAGTTCGTCATCTGACCTATCGTGAGCTTAAGACAACTGCAACCATTAGTGGGACCAGCATAAATTCAATATTGCATGGAAATTTGATTGTACAAAAATTTGTCTCGATAGATCACTCACAATTGGTTAATCGCTCAAAAAACACGCCTGTCGATTGGTCGAGGGAAAAGTCAAAAAATATTTATGATAGCGATGCTTTAAAACACGTATGTGACAACGTGACGGGTGAGGAAACTTGAGTTTATACGTATAAGCCCGGAAGTAGACAATAATCGACATTATGAGTGTTCAAGATGAGTGGAACCCAACAGAAGGTGTTCGCGCACGAAGTACTTCTGTGTTTGGCTAGAATAGTACAAAGTAAGTAGTAAGCACTGAGTGACACGCAACTATTTATTTGGCAGTTGCCTTTCAAGAAATCTAGAAAACCAACCGATACATCTCGACTGAAAGAACTGCATTTTTGAGCACTCAATATATTGATTTAATAAATAATTTTCCGTGGAGTCTTGTCTTGGCAAAGAATGAGCTTTTTATTTGGAAACCCTACTACCAGTCTGAATCCACTGTACTTTTTTGCTTCATTTTCGAATCGCTTTTTTGGAAATTGGCCTAGTTATGCTATGGTCTTTTAACGTACCTATTAATTTTTTTATAATTATATATACACCGATCTAGGTTGATACATTATAATTTAATTTCGCACGCATTAATTAAAAAAGTAAATATGTATATTAGCATAACAGATCAATTTTAAACGGTTGCGAAGAAAAAGCTGAATTGAGATGAAGTTAAGTCATTTAATTTTCAATTGTAATAATATTTTCACTGGCATTGGTTATTCTTATATTTTCAGCTTATTAAAAAGTGCGGTCATGGGAAGACAGGATATTTGCTTTCTAGTCTCTTTCGTTTTGCTCCAAGTACTCGCATTGGCAAGAGCAGACATTGAAGGATGGGAAATGGACTCTGGAGAATTGTATTCAAATGGTAACGGAAATGTTGGGTGATTTGAATATTTCGACTAAAAAAATTTTATTAACAGCTGAAGGTGCTTATTCGGTGCGTTTCGGCAAGACGGAGTACACAGTTTGGCACAGACAGCCGGTAGGTGAAATTACAATCACTTGAAATTACTATAATTAAGAAACCGAAGAAACTTAAAAAGGTAATTTTAATTATTTTATCTACAAAGCTGAGCTGGCAAAGCGCCTATGAGTTTTGTGAGCGCTATAATAGCAGTCTGGTGGTTTTGAATGATCGTGAGAAAATTGTCAAATTGCAAATGTTTTTAGTGAAGAACAGTAAGTTCATAGTTTTTTACTAAAATTAGTTTCAGTAAGTAACGCTCATAACACCTTTTTGTTTGGCTTAGATTTCGTTCAAGCGCGTATTAACGACGAGGAGCCAGGCTTCATTTACTGGATTGGTGGCAACGATTTGGAAGAACTCAATAAGTGGAAGTGGATACCGATCAATAAACCATTTACATACACACACTGGCTGGTTGGTGAACCGACGCGATCTTCTAGTCAACGTTGTGTGGAGATGGGTGACAAGGCGCTTGGTCGTTGGAGTAATAGTCCTTGTTCCTTCAAGCGTTACTTTATCTGTGAACGTAGCTTTAAATCTGTGCGACAAAGGACTGAATTGTAATATTGAAAAGCATATTTGTGGAGACGCGTACTCATCAAAGTATGGAATGTAGAAATGGTTAATGGCACTATATTAATAATTGAATTATCGAAATAAATGCAATATTTTTGCAAAAGAGCAACAGACAGGACCATGTAGAAGTGACCTGTTAGTCACTATTGCAAAACATAAAGGTAAAAAAAGAGAACAAATATGTAAAATATCGCGCTTATAATTTAAAATAATCGATCACTCTGTATGATATCCATTGACCTATTTAACTTTGAACCGTTTTTCGAGGGAATAGAAGCTTTAAGAGCTTAAGGGTTCACTTAAGTTAACTAAAAAGTAAACTACTCCGTAGGTATTACTAGGCATTCTGAACTGAGAAGGAAAGGAATTTTACGATAACGACAGTCAAAATATGTTAAAACACCAACTACAAACTTGGCTTATGACTCTGGTAGTTGGTTGTTCACCCTTTCATATCCTTAAAAGGGTTTATTGACTATGCCATGAAGTTTGGCAGCTATATGCTGTAGTGATCCGATATCAACGGTTCCAACAAATGAGCAGCTTCTTGGGTAGGAAAGAATGTACTCAAAGTTTCAGATCGATATTTCCAAAACTGAGGGGCTAGTTCACGACTCGACCCAACCAGTCTTGTTGATCATGTATATATTTTATAGCATATCCGACGTTTCCTTCTAGGTGTTACTATGTAACTTCGTCGCAAACAAACCCTACCTTATTCAGGATATAATTATTTCACGCAGATAACGACGTGGCCGCCTCAAATAAATTCCAGTCGAGAAACTCAGTTTTCGAATACTTTTTATATAACTTGGGACCGCTTGTCAGCAATAATGCACCGAATACCTTTTTCCAAAACGTCAATCGTCTCTGGCTTATCTGCGTAGACAAGCGACTTCACATAATCCCATAAAAAATATTGCAGACGTGTTAAATCGCACGATCTTGGAGGACACGGCACAAGACCACAACGCAAGATAATGCGTTTACCAAAAACCTGCTTCAATAAATTGACTGTTTCGTTGGCTGTATGGCATGTAGCGCCATCATGTGGGAGTCAAACGTCGTCCACATAAATATACTCCAATTCAGACTCAATAGCGCTTTCCATTGACTACTCGTATAATATTATAACTACCTTCATTTTTGAAAAAGTGTAGACCAAATATTCTCTCTGCCCACAAAGCATATCAAGCAGGGTTTTTTTGAGTATTTAACGGCGCTTCAACAATGGGTTAGAAGTTATCATCACCAGAAAATAAGACAATTTTGTTTATTAAAGTACCCATTCAACCCAAAATGAGCTTCATGACAGAACAAATTTTTCTTGAGAAAATCGGAATCGGTAGCCGTTTCATTTTGGGCCTATTAACCAAACATACAAGCACGTGTTCTGAGGAAGTTTTTTTATTATGAAGTGGCAAGCTAAACTGAATATACACAAATCAAGTAACAGCTGTCAGACAGGCCAAATCCGAACGAAGTGTTGCATTCTTGAAAAGCATACGTCTAACAACACATCCGTTTTCAACTTGGGGAAGAGTCTAATTTATATAAGACCTCCCTGCAATGCAAAGCAATAGCACAAAGTAATAGTACGTATTTAGTTTACGAGTACTACTAGATCATACATTAAGTCCTTTCGTTTGAAGACAACAGCTGATATACTAAGACTTGTTTTTAAATAATTCTCTTTGATTTATTTTTTGATGCCCTATCAAAAATGGAAGATCGAAAACAGCATTTCGGCGTATTTTACTTGTTTTGCTATTAAAAATTTTACCCTTTCGCAGTTCAAGCAAAGAGAAAATGTCATCTTATGACCAAAAATTGTATAAATGAAACCAATACTGCTCAATCCTCTAGATACCGAATATTGGGACCCCAGAGCCTATAGTTGACATTTTGCCGAAAATATGGGTCAATGTGTGAGATATATAATTGAAATTCAGAGAGAATCCTTTCCTAAATGTACAGTAAATGGGTTGAATATACTTAATACAAAGATTTTCGAACTTCCAAATGACTTTATGCCGCATATGCCGGCCAGTATGTGAGTTATCTCAATAAAGTAGAAAGAGCAAGATTTTGTAATTGCGGTGCATTTTTATGCTTAGAGTGAATAAAATCGGGTGAAAATTCGCCCTAGACCCCATATAATAAACAAGCCTTATGTACCTGAAGGTACTTCGCTGGCTTTAAACCTAGCTAGTTGCGAACTTAGCCCTTCCTTACTTGCTATAAGCATATATACAGCAATCCATGTTGATGCAGTATAATTTAATTTCGCACGCATTAGTTAGAAAAATATATACATAAGTATCACCTTAAGGAAAAAATTGCAATTGATATGAATTAAACAACAAAATTCAGTTGTAAAAAAAAATTTTACTTAAAGAGGTTTACTGCATTCTTGCGAGATATTAAAAAGTGCGATGATGGGAAGACAGTGCTATATTTGCTTTCTAGTTTTGTTCCGTATGCTCGAAGTACTCACTGAAGAAGAAATAATATGTAATGGAAAATATGACAGAATTTAATATTTCGACTTAAAAAATTTTAATTAACAGATGAGAGAAATATGTGGAAGCGGATTGGCGATACGGAGTACGCAGTTATAAACGAACTGGGAGGTGAAATTCTATAATAATTACTTGGATTTGGTATAAGTAAGAAACTTAGAAAACTTAAACATATGTATATGTACACATACTTGTTTATGCTTTTTTCGTAGATAAATTGGCAAAACGCCTATCATTTTTGTGAGCTTTATAATGGCCGTCTGGTGATTTTGAATGGTCGTGAGAAAATTAGGAAATTGCAGCGTGACTGCCTCATATCGTATTTTAATTAATAACTGGTTTCCAATCTCACTTTTTTAGATTTACAGACCATCTATGGTCAACACGATAATTTAAAAAACATTTACTGTATTGGCGGCAGCAATTTGGAAGAATTTTCTAAATGGAAATGGATACCAATTAATAAACCATTTATATACACACACTGGCTGGATGGTGAACCGAGGCAAGTTTTCAGTCACCGTTGTGTTGCGACGAGTAACAAGACGCTTGGTTTTTGGATCAATACTCCATGCTCTGACCAGCATTATTTTATCTGCGAAAAACATGTACCTCGTACTCCGAGCAATTAGTTTACAAGTATTGGTGTAAAACTTTTCAAAGTGCAAATTACTCACTAGGGGTGAGTTGAATACATAAATTCTCACTCGTTTTTAATGGGCTGTTGAGTTTTCCCCTGGAACTATAGGAAAGGGGTTTGGGTTCATGACTCGACTATATTAAGACTTGGCACCGCATACGATCTTTCATTCTTGCAGGATATTTTTAACAAAATTTTCATTGAGATTCTAATGCCCTTATATCTTTATTTTATGCACATTGCTAGGCTAACTACTGTCTCCTTAGGTCAGTGGTAACCTATTACTCATTATTCAATTGTAAAGCATAGCAAAACACGGCAAAATCACGACAAATCCAATCTTTTTCAGGTTATTTCGACCATAGCTGTAATTTGAGAAAAATTGAGATATCTTGATGAGACTCCGTATGCGGGTTCCTTAGTATTATATATATAAAAAATTAAGCAAACGAAGATACATTTTTCCCCGCTCTTTTGATATTTCTCTTAAGTAGGATTTGTCATTTGATCATTGAAAGATATACGATCCAACAATGAGTCGAAATTATTAAAATTTACTACCGAAATTCGTAGTCATTGCCCTCAACTTTAAGAGCAAGTTTTTCATTAAGAGCACTATACGATTTTTTTTTTTAAATAAAACAAAGATGAATTGGGATATGAATGAAATTCTTTGTTCCTGTACATTCAAACGTACTCCAAGAGTAACCATCACATCATGAAAAAGTTACGGTTTGCAGCGGCTTATGGTACGGCGGCGTCATTGGGCCATACTTCTTCCGTGATGATCCTGACCGGCACGTTACTGTGAATGGGAATTGCTGCCCATCAATAGTAACCGAATATTTTTGGCTCAAATTCGATGATATGGACTTGAACAATATGTGGTTCCAAAAGGACGGCACCACTATCGATTTATTGATTGATTTATATTGATTTATTGAAGTGGTCGGATTACGCCCATCTAAGAACTCGTAATTTTTTTCGTACTAAGAAGAAAAGAGTACAAGGAAGTTGTCTTGAGAGAGACGCTGGAATACCTCCTTTGCTTATGTCCGGCCATATCTCGAACACAGCTTAGATAACTAGTAGCTTCGCAGTTCAAGGATCTGGATGCAAAAAGCGCTGCCGTCTTTCTGAAGGTCTACATTTGGCATAACAGCCAGCCAGTGTAATCTAACTTAGCCTAATGAGGTATTCTAATTTATTTATATTCGTATTACTAGCGCAGACTCTGGACCCTGCGGACAAAAAGTGTATAACTGTATATTTTAGATACCCGATTTATGTAAAAAAAAATTATATTCTACATTTGTTTACAAAATTACAGAAAATTGTGCGAGATAAAATTATGGACAGTTTAGAATATACAAGTAGTAACTAATATGGTATCACTATTAAGCATACTTATGATATGCCGTTAGCTACGCAGATAAATTTACATTTTATTAGATATCAACACTCAAATCGCATTAGCGTCACTTTGCTTCACATTCAATTTCCATATTATGCTATTATTGGCGCACACTTGACTTACGCGCCATCGATTTATGCAATGACCTGAGTAAGTAATAAGTAAGCTTAGAAGTAGGAGCGCACGGATAGCTAAAGAGAGTGAGAGAGAGAGAGATAGAGTAAGATAGAGAAAACAGGCGCAACAGAACGCTGTAAGAGAGTTGTCAACTCAAATTTACTAACAATAAATTTTCATTAGCATCATAATGCCAAACTGTGAAAATTGCCGCCCAAACTAACGGTACTATACCTATGTGTTGCAAACAGACTAACACCTTCAAACAAGACGAATCGAACGACCCAACGACCCACTTCGCATGCATACATCAACCTGCAGAGGGCGAATCGAACAACAACTTAAGACGCTTAAGTAGGTGGTAATACCTAACAGCGTTGGTTGACATATTTTAGTATATAACCACGAACCAAACCGACCCGAGTGCAACACGAAACCACCAACCAGACAAACGCGTGGCACATTGCGGTCAACAGCGTGGAATAGCGGCAGCTGAAGCCATAGCGCCAACATAGAACGCTGACGTCGATATAATTCTTCCCAGGCGCATATTGCTGCCACATTGCAGCTAGCGGAAGATAGCACCAGCCTTGCAGACACACAAGATGCTGCTGCTTTAGCAAGTGTATATACAAAAGAGCACTCGATATTGTATTTATCAAAATGCAACTAGAAACAAGCCAAGGTGCGGCAAGTACTGATTTCGTCAGCCACATCAGAGTCAAGCAGCCAACCCAGCCAGCCAGTCAGCCGTGCTGTAGCTCTTTGCGGTGCCAACAGCATTTGTGGCATCAATATGTTAACGTTTCCTGTCGTGAATATGTTACAATTTGTGACTTCCTACATTTATGCTGGCTATTGTTGTTGCGCAAGTGTTCACACTTAAGCGCTTATGGCCGCAAATTCTCTATGTGCCGCACACTTTCACGCTTCCGCTCCCAAATCCATTTAGTTTTCTTTTCAACACACACACTTTTCGCCTACTTGCATTTTCCGCATACGCCTTTGCCATTTTTGATAAATTCCATCAGGCAGCGCCGCTGCCACCTCCCTCCTCCATCATACCATTCAGAACCGTTGTAATCAAATGAAGTTAAAATTTTATTGAATAAAATTTGTAAAATGAAACCTTTATGCCAACTCATGTTGTGCTCGTTACCCTTTTGTGCCGGAATTGACCCTTTTTTGCATTATCATTGCACAGTTTTCGTGCGCTGCCTTTTCAAACCGATTGAGTTGGTTGGTTGCTGGCGCTGCCGTTATGGGCTGTCAGCTGTTGTTAGTGTAGTCTTTGTTGCTAGTGCCTTAACTGCCAACGGTGTTAAGCAGCAAAGTGATGGATGACAGTATAATGCATGGAGACATATAATACTCGGCTCCATGCTTGTGTGTGTCTACGTTGAATATTGAAGGCTGTGTCTATGAATTTAAAATAATATTTATATGGGTGGCCAGTTGTTGTTAAATATTTACTTAAGCACATAGATTCATGATGGAATTAGGTGCTTCGTATATGCATATGTTAAAGAAAATACACCAATACATAAACAACACGGTCATATGATTCATGGACTCATTGAAAACTGAAAAGAGATATTTTTAGTGGCTGTAGGGTCCCTCTATTGCAAAATAAATGAGCCATTCTGAACAAAAACCACGCAATTTGAGTTCCGATGTGCTTCCTCGACATTAAATATATAAAAATATAAGTTCAAAATGCCCTCTGTTGCCCAGAAGAACTTGGATTCGATCCGTGCTCCAAACAATATCAAAGTTAGCCTTCCTAATAGCAGTGGCTTTAACTTTTCGTAAATAAGGGTTTGATTAAATGCATCGGCTCTCGAAAGCAGCCGAACGTGTCCTAATTGTGAATATTCTAGAATTATTACTCAAACTAATTCTCGAAATTCTTAAGAAAATATACAAAGCTGCCGAAATAAGAATAAATTGTTTTTATTTCAAATATTGACACTTAAAGCATTGTATAAACCGAAAGTAAAAGAGAAGTAACAGTAAAAGATAATTACATCAATTTTACACCATATTTAATACATAGACACTTACAAAAAGGGTACTTGCCACTATAAATCAGATGGCCTCATCTATTTCGATAAGGATTAAAAAATAAGTTTTCGGACATGGTGGTTATTAGGTTACATATTTGATGTACATATCTGGCTTTAAGATTCTCAAAAAAGATTATCAGCGAAATTTGAAAAGACCGCTCTGAACCGATGTGTGTGATAAGCAGACTGACAAGGGATTTTTTGAATCTTATGTAGCCCAAAAACGATAGCGGCCAAAATGCAAAAGTATGAAAAGCGTGACAAGCTGGTCGACAGGGGTAATGCTCGAAAATTCTACGAAAACATGCGGCGACTAACAGAAGGTTTCAAGACCGGAGCATACTTTTGTAGAACCCCCAGAGGTGATCTAGCAACTGATACCTCGAGCATACTAAAGTGATGGAGGGAACACTACTCTAGCCTGCTGAATGGCAGTGAAAGCTAAAGCTAATTTAATAAAAATAACACCAGGAAATGGTAAACCCGATTCCTCAATTGATGACGATGGAGGGGACGTTCCATTGCCCACCATGAAGAACTTTGAATAGCATTTACCCGTCTGAAGAACAACAAAGCGGTGGATATCCGGCCGAGCTATTCAAGTACGGTGACGAAGAACTGATAAGGAGCATAAGTCCAACGATTGGGGTTTAACTTTGCTCTAATCCACCAAAAAGGAGAACCCACAATCTGCGCCAACTACGGTGGGATAAGCCTCCTGAATATCGCATATAAGGTTCTTTAGCGCATTGGCCCAGCGACTACCCCAGTCGATGGAACGATGAGCTGTACGAAATGTACAATGCCAAACGTCGAAAAGGAAGAACGACTGGCGCGCTGTTGTAAACTCGGCTATAACCATGTAAGCGGTGTATACGCCAATAACGAAGAAGAAGATGTTGCCCATTAAAAGGATGCCACCCTCCAGATTCTCTAGTTGAAGGAGCAAGAAAATATTGTTCATGTGGCTGGCAGTGTTATTTTCTAGCTATAGAACATTGAGCCCTACATTGAAAACAATTTTAAATCCAAAGCACTTTTAATGATTTTAAGAAGAGGCGGAGTATGAAATTTGGCTTATTTGACCTCTGAGTTGCAAGAGCCACTGTGGAGCATTGGAAGAACTAGAAAGTTTCTCCTGAGGAAGTAAGCTTCGATATTCTTATTGAACAGTTTGTATGACAACTTAATGCTATAGCGGTCCAACTGAAGTCATTTGACTACCGTAAACGACGTGAACTTGCTGATTTTGCCTTGGAACAACTTGAAAACGATAGCGTTTCTTTCAAGAAAATTATCTTCTCCGTTGAGGCTCACTTTCCTCTGAGTGGTGCGGTAAATAAACAAAACTGTCGTTTCTGTCGATCACAACCATTATATTCACCTAAATTGACACTTTGGTGTGGTTTTTAGGATGATGGAATCATCGATCCGTACTTCTTTCGAAATGAAGCTGGTGACACCATTGCTGTCAATGGAGAGCGGTATAGATCGATGATAACCAACTTTTTATGGCCGCAATTGGAAGAAGTGGATTTTGGCAACATCTGGTTCCAACAAGACGGGGCTACTTGTCGTACAGCACATGCAACAAACGAGTTATTGCGAGAAAAATTTGGAGATTCGATTATTTCTAGAAATTGTGAGATTGCAAGACCTCCAAGTAGTTGTGATTTAGCATCATTAGGCTACTTCTTGTGCGGTTGCTCGAACTCATTGGTCTCTTGTCATAAACCAGACTCTCTACAGGCTTTAAAAGTCAATATTAAACGTGCTAATCCTGATAGACGACTTGAACTTTAGGTTTTTTTCAAAACCATCTGGAGTAACACCAATTAAATTTCCCCACAATTGGTAATCGATATCTGCTTCACCACATCTTTAAGCAACTAATTTCACCATTTTGTAATTAGCTGTATTTAAAACAGTTTAGAAATACACATGCATACACAAGCAAATTACTACGTATATGTGTATTTAGTAAGCAACGGTAGTGAAATTTATTCGACTTGCTGACTAGAATATATGGCAATCGCTCATTTTGTGCAAATAAGTGCAAAGATTCATATAACACATGAGTATACGCGTCTGTGTGCGTTCAAGTAACGGTATGTGCGCTTGTATGAATGCCTGTGTACTGTTGATGACATCAATTTACGTAAATTGTGATCCGAAAGTGCTGCCGGAAACGAGCATCTCATTCGACGCGTAATGGAGCGCAATGGCATTTGGCGAGGAGCAGTCACAGCACATGCACACACACACATACATGGCGCATATGTATGTGTATATTGTGTATGCATGGCTATTCTTTATACACTCAATTCCATTGAAGTGGTGCAGTGCATTTGAACACAAGTGGCTTTGCTGTTTTGTGTTGCCATGCCAATCCAATTGTCGGTTGAATGGCCACCTCAACGGTGGCTACAAATAATGAAGATGCCTTCATGGCTACCCTTTAGTAAATAGTACATAAGTAAGGTTGCTTTCGCTAGCTGCAGGAATTGCCTTTTGCCCTCAACATTAAGTAGCGCCGACAAAACAGCATAACGGTACTTTTAGCATACACATATATACATACATATATGTGGACGATGGTAGGTGTATAGGAGTGTCGATATTGTAGGAAGTGATGTGGAAATAGAAAATGATGGAACTGTTGTTAACAACTAACCGTGTTGAAGTCGGTGATGGCGGTGGACATTGTGCGGTTGACAATTTGAATGTGATTGAGCACCTCTGCGGCAGCCACATAACGTTTACTTTTACATGCACCGTCATAGTTGTTTGTGTTGTTGCTGTTAGCGCTGTTCCTGCATTGTTGGTTGTTGGTTGTGACCAATTGTTCTTTTGTTGTTCATTTGCGGAAATCTTAAACTCTGCAATCAAATGCGGAGATTGGCAATTTCAACTTGAAATTAACCGTAAGTAAATAATGTTGCATAGGGAATGTTGAAGATTTTTTGCTAAATAACAGATTTACGAAGTAGGAGGTACTAAAAAGCACCAGAATTGTCAGCTTGAATTTCTCAGCAAAAACAAGTTGGTAGTTAGTTGGTATGAGACATATTAGAAAAGATTTAATTCAATGAAGACCCTTCCTTTCTACTAAAAGTTATTGAGTAGCGACCTGAAATATGTGATAAGATATTAAGATCTACCAAATTTCAGTTATGACTTCGAACTTGTTCACATATAACCTAACGAAGTTAGAAACCACACAAAATTTTGAGAAAAAGCGGTAAAATTAGACTAGGAACGATTCTTTTAGATATGGCTTAAACACCTTCCGACTTCCGGTCTTAGACCAAGTATCCTCTGGGTAGCCAATGAACATCCGTTTGAAGGCGAGCTAAAGTGAGAAGGTAATCCATCCCTCCTCAGCGTTATACGCTGGGTTTGGAACTATAAGTCACTCATTATTCCCGTCCTGCTACATATAGGTGCAGAAGCATGGAGATGACATCTGATGAGTCGACGTTGCGAGTTTTCGAGAGAAAAGTTCTGCGAAAGACTTATGGTCCTATGCGCATTGACGACGGCGAATATCGCATTCGATGGAATGATGAGCTGTATGAGATATATGACGACATTGACATAGTTCAGCGAATTAAAAGAAAGAGGCTACGCCGGCTAGGTCGTGTCGTCCGAATGGACGAAAACACTGCAGCTCTAAAAGTATTCGACGCAGTATCCGCAGGAACCAAGCAGAGAAAAAGGAAGACCTCCACAAGAAGGATTGGTGCGCTGTTGCAAACTCGGCATAACACCGTAAGCGCCGCCAATAAAGAAGAAGGGTAAGTTTTCACCCGATTTTATTTATTCTAAACCCAAAGACGCACTATTATTAGAAAAGCACGCTCTCTAAATTTCGTTAAAGTCACCAGGAAGTTCAAAACTGGTGTTTACGCATAGGCCAAAATTTCATTTCGTTATACTAATTGATTCTTTATTGATACTAGAAATTGAAGAAATATTAAATTGAGTTATATGGAAAGAAGGCATGGTTGTTATCCGATTTAATTAATTTTCACACTATAATATAAGAATATTGGAAGAATGTTATGTACCGAATTTGGTTGAAGTCGGTCGAGAAAGTTACGAGATATGATATTACCGCTATAAAAGGCCGATAAAGTCCTTTGTATCAGCTCAGGGACAAAATATAATGTCTCTGTATTTATTTATTGATTAATCACGCTTTTATCAGTTTTTGAGAGTATCGTTATATGGGGAGTGTGCTCATCCACTCCCCCATTACATCTAAACAAAGTCACTGTTTGCTATGCTTTATGGGCAGAAGTAATCATTGATCTATATATCTTCAAAAATGAAGCTTGTCCTAATGTTACAGTTAATAAAGAATGCTATACAGCCATGATTAATGACTTTTCCGTGCCTTGTATTTGAGATATTGATGTGGATTATTGGTTCCATCAAGACGGCGCTTACGTACTATTTACCACTAATGCATTATTTTTTTTGAAGTTATGTAAAATCGCTTATCTACGCAGATAATTCTAAAATGATTGACGCCTTGAAGGAAAATATTCGGCGCGTAATTGCTGCCATATGGTCCTATTGGCTGCAAAAAGTGGTCGGAAAGTGGTCGGAAATTGGCCCCTATACTAGATCAGAACAGTAAATTATATGCGCTTTATTTCTTCATAATGGTGAAGAAAAGTTCCGTTAAAGTTGACATTTAACTTTGACTAAAAATTAACTCAGAAGTCTAAATAAAGTTCTACGACACTTTACAAATCAGTGTAGAACACAAAAAATATTTCATTTTAATACCAAAGACAATCTTAAATTTGTATATATAAGGACAAATTGACCAAATTCCACAATGCTTACCCCAGCAACGACACTGACAACTGCAGCGAAATAACCAACCTTGGCACACCGCAAAACGCTTAAATTACCCAAAAAACATTTCGGCTTAAGTTGTGCGCATATTTTTGTTATTGGGCTACTCTGCCTTATTGCAACTGGCTGCCTTCCTTGCGATCTCATTGTCAGTTGGTGTCAGCAATCGCCAGCCATTTTATGCGAAGTGGTTTTTGTTGCAATTTAAAAGTTGTTAGTTGCTGGTGGCTGGTGGAAAGTTGCAACTGCCAACAGCAGCTCTATTTACCAGCAGAAGATTCAGTGACTCTGTTACTTTTTCACTTTTGGTTTTTGGAAACTTTTATCAATTTGACCTCAATATTACATATTGTAGGTAAACTCGACTAAATTTACGAGTTGTTGGCAGTCGAAAGAGATTGTTTGCCCAACGAATAGTCGTGAGTGTAGGAAATAATACTTACATACATACACATATATTTTGCAGCCATAAAACATTTTTAATCTATTTAATGTTGCAACAACAAGAACGAAATTGCCATTTTAAATGTTGGAGGAGAAGAAAGGCTAGAGAAAATTATAAATGTTGTTACTAATATGTATTTAATATAAAATTATGAGGGTTTGAAGAAAAACAGTAAATGTTTTGAAAGCAAGAAGTAATATAATATAAGCCAGAAACCAGAAGAATGTATTTAAGGTGTTCTGTTAAATTGATTTCTTATCTAGAAACATTCCCTAATAATTGCATTCCTTAATTTTATAAAATAATTTAGAATTTTAAATATGGTAATTGTAAAAAAATATTTGTGATGAGAATTATAAAGGGGTATCAGGCATTGAAATAATTGGAATTGACATGTTTAGCAAAATCGTCTCAATTCCATCCAGGGCTTATGACATACTGCGTTTTTCAGACTTGATAAGGAACCGAAGCATATGGGTCTGGTAGTGAACAAAGGCAAGGCGATGTATCTCCTGTCATCAAACGAACAGTCATCGCACTCGCAACTTAGCTCCCACGCCTCTGTTAACAGTCATAACTTCGAGGTCGTAGATAATTTCGTCTATCTTGAAAAGTCCCCTCTAATCAAAGACCAAGCTCTACAAGTCATACAAAAACCCGTAAGAGGGAAAACAACGGCTCTCTGCTCTCTGCACAAAGGGATCACTGAAAACCAATCCAACGATTTGATATTGGATACAGTGGAAAGCTCACCAGTGGAATCAGCTGCAGGCCTGGCGGAAAACTTCAGTTCGTAATAATACCAAACCTGCATCTGGCGTTACAAAGAACCTGGCACATGTAAGGCGCGAAAGCCAGACATTGTAACCTATCCTTCCCATTAAGTCATCAGATAAACCCTATAAACCCTATATCATTGGCGAATATATATCTACCTTTGTTCTGGAGTGGTTAATAACTTGCTGGAATTTTTTAAAATAGTTTTGTTTAGTCGTTTCTTTCACCCTTTCAGAACTCATTCATCATAATTTGGAATACCACAGCAAATCAAGTACATGCCATTAAGCAACTGTCAGAGGTGTAGGGGTCGATGTATGTCAAGATAAAAATAACGGAGGGACCCACTTTGAACCTTATGAAATGCCTTGAGCTATGTTCAACAAGTTGGATAAACACGATCGCCCAAAAACACAACAACGAATAGACACGAGGCCGGTTAACAACAGTGGATGTTAAGTTTTGATTTCACGTTATAGCCCAGACTTTGTCCCTTTTGACTTCCATTTTTTCTGATAATACAGAATGATGTCATTGGAGTACGGCTCACAGCACAACCGAAAGAACAAATTGGCAGAATAATTGGAAAGTGTAGTAGTTTCAGATCTGAAATAATTTGAATAATACCAATGAACGTGCGTTTCTTAAATAATCGTTCACATTAAATAAAATTTAAAAATCTGCTAGCTAAGAACAAAAAACTTGAAAACTATAATACTAATTGCTTCCATTTAAACCGAAAAATGTAATTCGCTATCCTTTAAAGAACCCTGTATCATTGAAAAAATTAAGTCCGATCTAGAAAATCATAAATATTTCATACCAAAAGTTTCAATCATCTATTTATATTCGCAATTACAATTTACTCTCCATTTGGTAATAAAAATATTTTTAAAATTCAATAAAAATAAAAATATATTGGTTTACTCACCTTATATAACAGGAAATTCCACACTCTTCCACACAATTAAACACTCTTAAATCGGCACGGCTCTCTTTAGCTTTTTGCTTGCGCCGCCATTTTATAACATCGCACTTCACTTTTTCACTAGCAAACAATTTGCTTATATAGCACAACACTTCACACATTTTAGCGCTTTTCAACATTTCTCACCACACTTTAAGCACAAATAATTACACTACAACACTTTTCAAAGATTTTTCTCACTTTTTCACTAATAAATACCGCACTACAACCGCACAATAATTCACTTTTTCACACACGATTAACAAACGCAACATTCACGACCGACACCTGAAAGGCAACTGATTAGCTGCACTGACTTGCGCAGGAAAATTGCAATTCCTTGGAATTTGGAAGCTTAAGCAGTAGCAAAGTGCACTGAGCAAGGAATGTGTACTAAGTAACGCGCAAAAGTATGCTACAGATTAAAAACATTTAGTACTAAATAATTATGGCTGATTGTAGCGACTGAAGTGGAGCGCGACTTTGCTAAGTAAAATGTTTTTTGTGGAATTTGGATGATTTCGCCGTTTTTGGCTGTGACGTCATGAGCGAGGTGTTAACTATCATTCTTTTCATAACGATGGTGAATAATAGTGCCCTTACACGAGCACACAAGTGCGTTCGATCGGTATGAATTCGTTTGCCCATACACGACACACAAATCCATTTTGCGTTCGTTCTTCACAGAGTTAACATATGCGACAGGCAAGCGGAACATTTCTTGGAATTTATTTCTAATGTAGCATTTTTATCTATTTCATTGTATTTCGTTAATAAGTTATTCCAACTTTTATTTTTCTTACACTAAATATGTATATGTATGAGCGTTTAGGCAAAAAGCGAAAACTTTGAAGCGTGATTTCTCGATTTTAAATTTTTACGATTATTCTTAATTGGCGGGCAGGATAGGAAAAAAACTAAAAGTCGTATGGAATTAGGGCAAAGTTTATTATCATTGACATAAAATTATCTTATATTTAAACTAAAAAAAATATTAAGAAAAGTCAAGTTTTAACATATTTTTAAACAGCATAAAGTAAAATTCTTTTGATCAGGAGCCACTATTTATTCAATTTTTAATAAAATTTTAAATTTTACACATTTTTTTGGAATTTTCTTAGTTTAACTAGAAGATAAATTAATAAAAAATATGAATCTCTCTGAATTTTTTGTTTCCGATAGAAATTGCGACCTGCATCCTGCCTGCCGTCCGAAAAATGTACATGCGAGATGCATCGGGTAATTGCTTCCCAAAGGCAGAATATCAAAGATTTCGTATCCAAAAAATTTGTGAAAGATGTTCAAATATATAACTATAAAGCCTAGAAATTTCTCTTCAATCAATTATTTCTTTCCCTCCCAAAAAAAATCCTCAAAAAAATCAAACATTTTCGCGAACATGGATCGGTACGCGAACAAGCCCATACACGATAAACCGCAAGCGCATACATACCGATCAAACGCTCATGTGCTCGTGTGTATGCTCGTGTATGGGCGCTTTAAATGAGTGAGAACATTCCCTGCAATTGTTGGTTCATCAATATGCTAGCTGAATATGAAAAAATGCAAAGTTCGCGCTCATCTAAAGAACTAAAATGTATTTTCTATCTAGAAATAACATAAAAAAGTATATTATTGCTGCATTAAGGTTGTTGTTATCGTATTTGATTTCTTAGTAAAATGAACATTGCTCTAAGAAAATGGTTTTATAATAATATACCTACTATTTTATCAATCGTATAATTGGTATAATATGGAAGCGTTTTTTGTGCATTCCTTTTGAAGAAACGTCGTTTATTTTGGCCTAAAACGGCGGTTACTAAATAATTGATATCGAATTTTTTCACTAATCTTTGAACTAACTTGATTTTTTTTAATTATTTAAATACTCATAAAAGAGTTTCGAGAAAAACGCGTTTAAGACTAAACCGGCCGAGTTGCCATGCCACTCACACGGCTATAACTTTGAACTTTTGAGAGGTATTTTTTGAAGATCTGAGCTAACGAAATTTGAAAAATTATGTTTTCATTTAATTTTTAGGCTAGAGTACCCCCCTAAATTTAAGGATTGGTCGATTACGTTGACGTGACGGAACAACTTTTGTTTGGTATGACTCATTTTGGAATATCCGAATAATCAATATTTTTTTCAGCGTTATTTTACATTAAGCGAGAAATGTTTCCTATTGCGAATTTGCTCAATTCCTCTCTCTACGCATGTAAGAATATGTTAGAGTTAACATGGGACTTATCACCTCTGCTTAAGCATTGGTGTTGCACAACAGCAGTTAAGCCAATCTTACTTTATTTCCCTTTGATGTGGTATACCGATGCCAGTAAAACCTCATACAGGAACCCGTTGGAGCGAATACAGCGGCTCGCTGCTCTCTGCATAACGACAGAACTAAAAACCACTCCAACAACAACAATTGACATGACAAGTGGGGAGCGCTGCAGCAGATCCGTTGCAACATCGGCGGCGCTAGGTTAATTTTCCACAAGAACCTACGACCATAGCTCGATAGGCGGAGGATCGGTTTACTAAAAAATGGTTGATGGAGATGACGCCGGGATCTTTGCGCCGAGCTGAATAACAGTTCTTTAAGTTGCCGGAATATTGCAATAACTTTCCGGCAGAAGTCTCTACCGTCAAGAAAGTTGCTGAGATAGGCAACCACGCAGGAAAGAACGTAAACAATATCAATATATAAGTATGGCCAAGCGGTAAATTAAACAAAAATCTCAAAGAGAATGCTCTTAAAAGTAGGAAGACGGTAGATATAATGGCTGCATATACACTGAGCCCTTGTGGCCTGGACAAGGGCTTTGCGGTAAACGAAATAGCGGATGAGATTGCAAAGAGTACCATTCGCGCGATTACCGAACCATCTCATGAGACAAAACCGATACACAATGAAATTTCGGAAAGGGCTAATAGACGGATAAGAGTGAGATTAAATGCCTTAGTGGCACGCAGGATCGCCAAGATCATGCCTAAGGTAGCTGAAGGAAAACACTCAACCTTTAAACTCACATGATTTGTTGACTTAGTCACAGGACAGAACTTACTGGCATTACATGCTAGCCATATAGACGTTAATGACATGTACATAGTGCTAGGAACTTGGCATGGGCATTGTATTGCTGTATTACCTACTCTGCTTATGTCCGGCCCTATTGGCTTTGATATACTTGTACAGCAGCGTCACAGTTTAAGTAAATGGGGGAAGTGTCAGTATTAGATATCAAGTATCTACTAACCTTTGCAAAAAGCGTTGAAGTCCTGCACGACGTAAACTTTTGCTCTTATTAAAACAGTTTAGTTTTGTCCTTTTTTTCTTTCTTTCAGAACTCAACCTTTATTATTTAAGATTCCACAGCAAAGGGCATCTTTCCGGCAATATCAAGTACATGCCAATAAGCAACTATCTGACGTGTCAGGGTCAATATATGTGAAGCTAAAATACCGGAGGGAACCACTTTGAGCCTTATGATATGCCTTGGCCTGTGTTCAACAAGTTGGCTAAAAATATTAATATTCGGCATTGTTGAAAAACAGGAAATAAATGCCAAAACAGAATTTCTTGTTCAGCGTAAAAATTCAATTTGTTAAATTTCACTTGACAACGCGCAATGCTGGCTGAAACGCCAAGCAAAATGAAGCGGTTGCATTGTGAGAAGAGGCAGAATGAGAAGTAAAGTTTTTACTTAGAAAGCCATTGGCAAAGTACAATAGAAACTCTGGCGCACACACACACACTTGCATAAGTGCTATGGGCATGTAAGAAGGCCATATGTGAAGACGCCGGAACTAGACATACATATAGTATTTAGACATACTCATATGTATGTATGTACGTGGTGTGCTTGAGCTTGCAACACGCGTTGGCATAAAAATAATTCTTGACTTGTGCAAGCGCACTTACCGCTAAAACGGTTGTTGTTGTTATTGTTGCTGGTTGCAAGTTTGCACTGCTGCAACCACTGCTAAATCGTTAGGAGAAAGCTGTCGCATGTCTTGAGGGACTCGAGGTTTTTGCCGTTGTGTGCGAGAAATTGCGCAGCGCGCACACATGATTTATGCGCTGCCAATAAATGAGGAAAATTTCGAGCGCGCACACACACACACTTACACATACGAATATTATTTTACTTACACAAAAACACACATATGACAACACACACATATATGCATTTTTCTATGCATTGTTACCTGTGGTTGGCCCCAAGCGCCTCGGTTCAACGGATATCGCCACACACCTCGCCGCCTCGGCGCTTTGGCCCCATGCGCTGTGCAAAAAAACTTTGCCACGGATTGTTTTCAGTTGAATGCATGCAATGCAATTTCATATTCATCAATAATAAATAAGTCGGAGTGTTACTGTGACCTCGTTGCCCCCATTGTTGCTGCTGCTGCTGCTGCATGGCGGCAGTTTTGTATTGGTTGCTGCTGTTGTTGTTGTCACAACAATATCAGCGATTTCAATCAAATTTGCGCTCATGACAGCGATACAGCACGCTCAACAAGAGGACATTGGAAATAAAATAAGGAAGATTTGCTGTTTGCTTTCTGCTCGGCATAAAGATTTGTATTGTCAAAGTGAGTCATTTGTTGCATGCAACGGCTGCATAAATGCATTACTCCGTTGCATTTTTGAAGAGTCAAAGTGATTGAGCGTTGTCTACTGGAAAGTGCTGGTTTATCAAATTGTTTTATGCTGATGCAATATTTAGAATGGAGGCAGAGAAGTGGAGAGGGTTTAGAAGAAATGCATAGAAGTTAGAAAATATCGGAGTGCATGTACGGCCTTTTATGACTCATAATTTTTTATTTTAGCAAAAGATGTGATTGCAGACAGAGGCAATTTGGTGACTGCTAGATTCTTCTTTCAATTGGATTTGTTAGAAGCGTTCAATATTGATCTTAACTAATTTTCGAGTCAGATTTCTCTCTAAAATTATTTAAATGGGTCGAAAAAAGGGATGAACACATTTATGCGATGTGTCTCTAGAATATGTTTTGCTCTCTGTTTAAATTTTTGTCTTTTTCTCGCTTTCTCTCTCCTTTTCTTTCTTTTTCTCTATCTCTTTCCCTTTCTGCTTCCGTCTCTCTCCCCTAAACCACCTAACACCTTCAACATCTTTTAAGCATATATTCTAACACTGATATCATTAATGAACACATCAATATACTTTGAAAAACGAATATTAGTCTATTCGGTTAATCCTAAAATCTTTAAAATTGAGAACCGATAAAGATTTTCTGGATCCAAGAAGTTGAATACGGTAGTCAAATAGCAGTTTCAACTTTGTGAACTATCAATACTTGCAATAAGAGTCTTTAACATCTGAAATTGCCAATTTGAGTAACTGAAATAGTAAATTGAATTTGGTTGAAACTCTTGAACAAATCCCTCGAATTTTGAAGTTTCATTTAATTATTATTCTCGTAACCTCAGTTAGACGCCAAAGCCTGAAACAATGGTACGGAGTCTTATTGTTGTTATTAAATAACTTTTCTAAAAGCTTTCATGTTAGAAATTACTAAGACCAAGTGGGTTCTTCTGCCAAATACTCACACAGAGTTCTAAAAAAAATTAATTTGGTTGGTCTATTTACTGGTTCGTACGACTAATAAAAAATCAGATTACCCTAATCATTGGTTTTACAAATACGCGTCTAATTTAGGGTAGAATTGATGAGTATTCGCATTAGGGTCATACCAAATAAGCGATAAATTTTTCTGAGTTGAATCTTACTGCAGAAATCCAGTCGAATTCTGACAGCTGGCCAACGCTTAATAAGCTGTTCTGAGGCCCAACAATCCAGTAGTGAACTAAAATAAGCCAACAAAGCTCCTAACCGTTCCCAGTCCGCCGTTATTGACACTCAGTAACCTGTTCTAGGTAGCTTATTGGCCTTACAGATCCTGAAATACCGTTGTGGCCAAGCACAAAAATCACTCAAATAGTAAATAAAGTAAATAACTCGATGCTAGAGATAAAGAGTCTAGACATCCTTTCACTAGTTTAGTGCGCACAGTCAGCAAACTCAAGGGTCTAATATCGCTGCCCTGTTATAGGAATGGATAGTCACACTCTAAAGGAGGCTGCGCTGTGGAGAAATAGATCTACTGCTACCTTTATGGCAGCTACCTCCGCTTAGAAGACGCTACAGTGGTCAGGAAGCCTAAAACTGAAGCTGATGGAAAGTTTTCAACAGTATACTCCTCTATTAACACTCCCCCAAGGTTTGATTTTTTTATAAAAAAAGTTTACCGCCCTTCTTCTCCAGTGAGTATTTCCCTCACATGAATATCTCGAAGGCATGTGGGTTGAATGTCTGGGCTGAATGTCTGGTAAAAAAATTAGCCTTTTTTTCTGTAGAAAGTTTTAGCAATTTGTACCTCGTGTTGTATAAGTAAGTGCGATCGGGTCATGTACTACGCTTTAAATCATGGAACTCGTCGAGTCCTATCGTCATGTAAGCACCGTTTCGAATGCCCAGGAACTTAATATTGCACAAAAAACGTTTGGAATCTTTTAAATAAGGCTAAATACAAAAAACGGTAGGCAAGCCAGAAATTGTTGGTTTTGCTAGGCTCAGATGTGCAATATCTATGATAGGACTGTCTGATGAAACCAATCACTAGAAGCGGCCATATTTGGCCAAAAAGTGTGGAATTGTGTTTCATCACTGCCAGTTGCGAAAACTTGGTAAGAAGGTTCTTATGCATACATCTTATAATACCTGGACCTGGCATAAAGTAGCTACTAACTTGTTCCTGTTCATGGCAAATGATTTTGCCGGTGAAAAGGTCGCCTTGAGAGAAGCTTTATCAAATTGACTGTCCCAGTGTATTCATATTATGGACAAAGGTTTCTACTAGAATGAATAAGTTATTGTATAGACTCTTTAATCTTGACTTAATAATTTTTGTGTGCATTTTCTATATAATTAAAAATCAGTTATAAAAATCCGATTAGCAGCAAATTTTTTATTTATACTCGTATTAAGTTTAAGTCATCCAGAAATTGTAGTTTAAATTTTCCGGGTAAATGTATTTTGTTAAGTGAGTAGGACTGTTAGTCACTATGCCAAATATGAGCGCGATCTGTCGAGCAGTTTGTGTACAGCAGCTAAGCAAATTTTGTGTACCGTATTTTTGCGATTGGTGGAAAAGGCTTACGGTGATTCAGTCATATCAAAGACACAAGCCTACGATTTTTACAAAGCCTTCAACGACGGTCGAGAGATCGTTGAAGACATGCCTCATTCTGGCCGATCTTCCACCTGTTTAGCTGACGAAAATATTAACAAAGTGAAGGATATGATAAATGAAAATAAAAGGACAAGTGTTAAAGAGATGGCAAGAGAGCTCAACATATTTCCCAAGTCCGTTCGAATGATTGTGGTGTATATTTTGAGTATAAAACGCGTTCTTGTTCGATTCATCCTGATAAAGCTGAATTTTTTCAAAAATAGTACGATTGTGACCGAATTAAAAGCCAAAAATGCAATGAATATCAGCGATCAGCCACCGTATTCACCAGATTTGGTACCCTCAATAGGGTATTTAGGTTCGCCATGAAGTTTGTAATTTCCCGAAGACAACGTCAGGAAGATGATAGCATAAACATATATATAAGATGATCAGCATGATGAGCTGATCAATATCAAAATTCAGTCATTTTCGTGTCTTATCGAAATTCAGATTGATTTCTTTGCCAGAATTAGATAATCGTTGCCACTTAATCGAAGTCTACGTGCAAAATTCGCCAGGATATGAAACATGCAACACCTTTCAGCCGAGGCAACTGAGCAACTAACACCTTTTATTAATGAAATCATTTACATTTGTGTGTGTACTTGCATAGAGTCTGGCATATATTGGGTTATATTGAGCATAATACTTTGGCTGACGCAAAATTTGCAACACAAATTTCGTGCCCAAATATACTTTCTGTATGCACACACGTGCCCACATTGCGCACACCCTCACCCTTTAACAGAGTGTAATAAATTTTACGACCAACTGACCGTGCGACCAACTGACGCTGCGCCGGAATTGCAAGCATGTATAAATATGTATATATTATTCAGTTGGAAGCTGGCATGTGGCGAGTGTAACGCAATGGGCCATCGGGGGTGGTGAAAAATTTAATGGAATAAAAATATTATGCACGCAAAAACAACGACAGCAACAACAACACAAGTAGCTGCTGCAGCTTTTGGGAGCAAATGACGACAAATGAAGGGATGGCCACCGAAGCACCGGTACCTACACTCACACAAACGCACACGTGCACATGTGAACTCACTGAAAATTTAAGCGCATACAAATAACCCAGAGCTGGTCAACGTTGCTGCGCTCAGCGGAAGCCAGTTTCACCTTCGTGCGGTGAGTTTGTTAGTTTGTTCGTGTGCGCTCCCCAGCGTGCGAGCGTTGACGTTGAATTAGATAATGGATTATTATTTTATTTCCACTTTGCGCCAACACCGCAGAACAACAACGATGACAACAGACGTGGCAGCAACAAAAACAACACAAAAAATACAACAACAACAAAATAAAAACAACAACAACTACAAAAATATAAAACCACACAAAAACGACAACAAAACTTACAACAGCAACAACAAAATTTACAACAATAACAGCGACAACAACAACAAACGCAGGAAAAACCAACAACAATTGCAGCAGACAAAAGCAATAAAAGTGCAACCGCAAAATTGTGCGCAAACTGGTGATGCACGAGGCGAGGAGGAGGGTTAACTTCACTGCACCACGTAGGGCCCCACGCGCTGTCTGTTCGTTCGCTTATTTTTGTTTGCAGCGAAAGTGTAATTGAAACAGAGGGGGGCCGGAGTGGCTACGCCGAAATTGCTAACCAGTCGCCGCAAGTGCAAAGTGCGAAGGGTGTCCGCGCGTGAACGTTGGGCTGTGGTGCAAAGGGTGCATCGAAAAGTTTTGCGCATTTTCACATTTTAACAGTCGCCAGTCGGCGCATTCTGCTCGCCCAGTCACCCACGAAAGAGTCGACACACACCGCCGGAAATGTGTGCACACATAGTTGAAAAATGATTTTGCGCAGTGTTGTTGTTGTGAACGCTTTTTGTTGCTTCCCTTTGCACTTTTTGTTTGCTTTCCAAAATATTTTAGATTTATGAAAAATTTGTTTGCTTGCTATTCAGCAGCAGCAGCAACAACAACAATAACGGCAAAACTTTGCATTGATTTGAAGCAGAATGCAATCATGGCGCGCTCCACCCTCAGCTTACTCAGCCACACACCTACACTGGTGCATATGTGCACCGCAACCGCTGCTTTGCTCGTTGTTGGCCATTACAAAATTGGCTAGTTTGTTGGCCATTAAGCGGGAGCTGTTAAATAAAGCATTAAACTTGTGCGCTCGCATTCCGTTACAAACTGAGCAAAAACACTCATGCAAATGTAACGGATACTTATGCGAATTATTCTGGACGGGAATGGCACACAGAGCAGAGAGAAAGCGCTTCGAATGCGTATTAATACCGGATTGGGGGTCGGTAAACTTAGTGTGATAGCCTAAAAAAGGCGATTTTGAGAATTCAAAACCAAAATTAAAATAAATTTATCGTACCAAAGCTAAAATATTACATTTTGAAAATACTAATTTTTTAAGAAAAAAATATTAAAATATTTTTCTAGTTACACGCGATCTCTGATTGCTAAAAACAGCTGCAATAATTTCGGCCTTCTCTGGCGATGAAACCTAAACCAACTCTCTAGAAACGTTCAATGACCAATGGTCGTAAAAAAATCTGAGAACTGATATAATGGCAACGTTTTTTAACAGGAAGTTGAATTTTACCCGAAATGGTGTAATTTTTGGGCTGCCAAATCAGATGAGATCAAAAAAAATGCTAAGTAATTGTACGGAAAGCCATCAAATAAGGCTGTCTTCTATACTGGGGCACTTTGCAACCCTGGAGTTGTTTATAGTAAAATTTAACATTTTTGAAAACATACATACTCAGAACGTTTTGATATACGAACCCTATTTGTTCTTTTACAGTGACTTAAAATATTCATATCCGCCAAAAAATGGCATTAAATCGATATTTCGCATTTTCTCGCGATTATAATTTACAACTTTCGACGTGGACTATCTCCGCAAACAGTGCATCGATGAACTTAGTTCAAGTTTAGGCGGTGAAGCTCCATCAAGAAACTGTGCTTATTGATGGTATAATGAATTTCAATTCACAAAAGTTTTGCTTATACAGAACAGAAATCGCTTCAAGAGATCAGTCAAGAGTTTATCTTTGAGAAAAAATTTTACAAAAGAGTTTACAAAAAGAACAATCCAATCGATTTGAAAATTTCGTCTAAAGAAGTGTTAAAGAGTTAAAGTATATACATACATACATATACTGTCATTAATGTTTCTACTAACTATGTATATACTTTCGAAACTTTAAAAAATGAAAGAGAAGCTACAGTTCTACCGTCTACCAAATCAAGCCGCATCTATTACACTATACAGCACTAGACTGAGTAATAGACAAAAACAGTTTCTTCGAAAGCTTGAATTCTAAGTAAAAAAATAATTTCTCCAATTTTCGCAGTTAACATGCAAAACTAAATATTTTTAAATTTCGAAATTGAACTTACTACAAAAATCTATTTTTACCTTATGTAAGCCACTAACAAAAAAAAAAATAAAATAAATTAAACATTTTTGGTCCATTTTACCATAAAGTATTATCAGATTTTTGTCTCATAAGGCAAAAAACCTTTAACAAAACCTTTAACCAGGAAACAGGAATTCGGAATCCGGCCTTGAACATATAGCAAAAATAGGAAAAGACAATAATAACCTTACTTTCTTATCGATTGCATAACGTTGACAAAACCCTGAAATATTAAATTAAATAACTTCTCAATATAAAATCTAAGTCATACATACACTCATTGCTGAAAAGTTATACTAGAAATATGATGTAGGTTGCTCAATAAAGAAAATATGTACATATAAATTTAATCTTTAAAACTATAGGTTGCAGTTAAGTTCACCTAGATCTAAACGCCGATATTTGCACAAAGGACACTAAGAAACTCACGTGGACAGCTAAAGTCGTGGGTCTGTTGTTAGGGTATAATTCCCAGGTATTGATCATGAAAACCATCATATGCAAATGGAGAAAGCGCAAATATCATTTTGGCTAGTTCAAATGGCTCGCAGAAAATTCATCTACTTTCGCCTTGATTCCTTCATTGCAATTTAAGCATCACTAAAAACCTCGATAGAAGTAGTTCAAATACAATAATAGAGTTATCAGAGAGGCTCAAAAATTCCTTCAAGGAAAGCGTAAAAAAATATACAATTGGATAAGTGCAATATGTTATTCTTAAACAAGTTTATTTGTAATGTTAAGTCTCACTATTAAAGCGATGAAGAAGGTTAAATATGAAATATAAAATCAATTACGGTTTGTTGATTTCAGTTGTAAACGAAATTAGAACACTTAAATCTTACCGTGTTTGAAAATGTTACAATAATTTCTTATAGGAAATCATAAATATAGTTTTATAAACATTTTAATAAATTTTAAATATTAGTAACTGTTCTTTGCAAAGGTTGATAATTTTCCCTCTATATTTTGATTCCAAAGAAAGGTTAGTGTTTGTCTGGAGTTGCGAATACTTTTACAAATAGGTTGCATCAAATCTATAACACGAAATATTTGCTCAAGTAGTTGGAAGCGAGATATGACTTCTTTCTGATAATACTAAGAAAATATAATACTCTAAGGCGGAGGACCTACCTGCTACAATTAAAAGCTCATAAATACTTTGAAAGACTTTTTTAGAGGGTTCTAAGAATCAATTTTTCAGAGTACCAAGCGAAAAAAATATTCGTTTTTTTACACACCCTAATAAACTGTCAACCAGTTTGCTTACAGGAGCTGCTTAAGTCAGTACACTTCAGTAGTGCGTTGCGATTTTTACAATGGATAAAAATATCGCACATAGTATTTGTTCCAAATTTTGTATTTCCAACCAAATTTCGTGTATGGAATCGTTGCAAATAGTGGAAAAGGCTTACGGTGATTAAGTCATATTAGAAAAAACAGGACTAAGAGTGATACAAAGCCTTCAAATACAGTAGAGAGATCGTTGAAGACAGACCTCGTTCTGAAAGACCTTCGACCTCTTCAACTGATGAAAATGTTAAAAAAAAGTGAAAAATATGGTGCTTGAAAATCGTCAGGTAAGTGTTAGAGAGATGGTAAGAGAGCTCAACATCTTTTGCGAGTCCGATCGAAAGATTTTGGTGGATTTTCTTGATCTACTCGTGCCGAAAACCTGATTTTTTTTAAGAGTGCCGTCAACAGGTATCTTTGCACATGCTTGATCGATCCCACATTCATGGAGAGCATTATAACTGCCGATGAGACAAGATTTAAGAGTTTGACATGCAAATAAGACAACAATCATCGGAATGGAGGGAAAACACAAGACGAAACCAAAAAACCACGCCAAAGCCGCTCAAAAATCCACGTATGCTTATTGTTTTTTTTCGATATTCGTGGTTGGGTGCATCATGAATTTGTTGCGGAGGAACAGCCTGTCAATAAGTAGGTCTATTTGACTGTATTGAGGCGTTCGAGTGAAAAAATTCGTTGAAAACGGCCGGAATTGTGGCATAAGTGTATTATATCTGGTGGGGATTACTTTGAAGGCGACAGATTAAATCTTGATGAATAACAAAATGTTTTGCGTTTTATTTCCCGGTACTTTTTTCTTTAGATTTTCTAATCAGGTAGCTTAAATGACTTAAACCTAATATAATCCGCTAAAATTAGTTAGTTCTGATTTTTTCTTGCGTCTAGGTTTTTCTCACTTAATCCTCGCTTTGGTTAGGTAACATTTATTAAATGCATGCTTAAATTCATAGTGTTCTTCTGCGTACTAATAACTAAATTAATTACTAAAGTTTTGATTAAAATATTCTTTAAGCTTAATGTTGCAAAAAAATTAAAATGAAATGTGACATTCAAATGATTTATGATGTAAATTATATACTGTGACATTTAAAATGAACCGTTATTGTAAGCAACTTAAAATAGATTAATTTTGTGTCAAAGAAAAAAACGCGACTTTAGTTATTAACTCAACCGTGTGTGTAAATAAATAAAGGCATTGACGGTTATTTAATTTTCGTTTCAACTCACGTGATGGTTTTTTACGATTTTTACTCTTCAACTGACACCATAAAAGCAAATAATCACATAACGGTTTTAGTTGTCAAGTTAAATATGCACTTTAGACTGTCCACACACAATATTTATTTATTTTTTTTTATAATTTTTTTTTTAACTTACAGATACATGTTGTCATGGTGATACGAGCCCTTATCAGTTCTCCGTCCAGTCGACAATGCACACACGGGGCGAAAGAATGATAAGGGTACGAATGCACCGGTGCCGCACACACACACACACACTTGCGCTCACTTACAGTCCACCAGTGACTGTTGCAAATTGCGGTGGCGTGGCGGCACGCAGAAAAAAAACAGCAGCAAACACTTAAATAAATAATAAATATTACCGTTATTAACGAGCATACTGAATAACTGAAATAAATGCCTGTTGACAGCAGTTGACAACGCAAAGTAATAACAAGGTGGAAAAAAGTCCAAGCGCTCAACGCTTGACTCGTGAGTGTGGTGTGGTGAGATGCGAGGGTCAGCGTGTTAGTTACCACTGCTGTGGGGAAATAAAAATGTGTGAAATGCATAAAAATAACACTAATGTCTTTTATTTTTTCGAAAAATGTGGAAAAATGCAACAACAAATACAATGTGACAGCGAGCAGCTGTCAATAAGTGAGAGCACACACACATAGACATTCCTATTTGAATATGTAAATACAATTTATTTACATAAATTTATACCCGAGTTGTGTGGAGTCCACCTTTGAAGCTTTATGCTTGTCTGCAATTGTTGTTGTAGTGGAATCTATGCATGTATGTGTGTATGTGCGCATGTACTGACGTTGGCTCCCAGTATTTGCATAGCAGCAGCATGCCAAATTAAATTCAATTACATATTCATGGCAACTGTTGCTCGTACTTTGTAGCCAGCATTGGTCGCCCCTTGACCCCACACACAACAACACTAACAACAACGCGCAGCTGCAACAGTTGTGCGCTGGGTAATCCAAAGTGTTGCTTTTCACTTTTTTATTTTCCTTCATTTTTTTTTTCATTTCATTTCATTTTATTTTCTTAGTTTTTTGTTTTTTTTTTCACCACCACTAGTTGCTTCACTCGCTCCATTGGCCTCTTGCTCATTCGTCCATTTTGTGTAACACTTTGCATTGCCAATCACAAATATTTCTTTTATTTAATCAACATGGCAGCACTGTCATGATGGATATGCAAACGCTGGCACAAGCATAAGTTACATTTATACAAATGCAGAGATAAATATAAATGTATGTATGTATGTATTTATGTATGGAAGTATGCGTGTATGTATGCTTATGAGTGCAGTATGTTCGAGCTTAAAGCTCACACCTACACATATGTAAATATGTATGTATATACTATGTACATTTCTTGTGACTACATGTGTCCATCAATCCATATGCTTGGATTACTGCTGTTACAGTATGTTCGTATAGTAAAGGGATGCGCAATATGACATAAAATGCATATATTATAGCTTTTGCGAGTATAATGGCGGAATCATACTTAAATTGTTGTAGTGTAACCTTACTTATTATTAATAAATGCCAGTAATTTTAATTTAATTAGAAACAGTAGTTATTTTAAATATTTTTTAATAACATTATTTATTACTTCTAAAATTAATTAAATTAACACAGACTATTTTTTTATTTTTTATTATACTATTTGCATACTTAAACAAATAAATTAAAAAATTATGTTAAGAAGCGAAAAATTATAAATATTTATGAAAAATGTATAAACTCAAAACTAAATAATATTAAAAATAATTTTGATACTTAATTTGGCCGATCTGATCAAATTTGACCCGGACTGATACAAAAAAAATTAAGTTATGTTAAAAAATCAAAATTTGAACTGAAAAATAATTAATATTTATTCACAATAATTTTGATAGTTTATTTGGCTAATATACCATCTGATCAAATTTGACCCGGACTGAAACAAAAAAAATTAAATTATGTTAAAAAGCGATAATTTTAACTGAAAAATAAATAATATTTATTCACAATAATTTTGATACTTAATTTGGCCGATGGTATATCTGATCAAATTTGACTCGGACTGATACAAAACACAACATTATCACATATTTTAATACAAATCTTTATTATCGCTTCCGAAATAGCACCCTAAGCTTATACCTTCGGTACCTTCATCGAATTCTGATTTAGCTTGGGCTCATTTTTAAAGACCAGAGAGGGGGACTAAAGACTTATAGATTGTCAGACAGTTTCGACATCATATTGAAATCCCACGTTTCGTCACCAGTGATGATGCGTATGTGAATGTGGGGTCCTCAGCTACGTTGTCAAGCATCAAGAACTTTGTGCGACCTCTACACGACATCGTTTTTGCAAAATATTCAGGTCTTTTGGTACGACGAGTCTAGCTTTGAGATAACATTAACCAAAATGTCTTAAGTCGATTCATAAGTGATGTTGAGATGCTTTGCCATCTCGCTAATGAGAACACAATAATTTTTAAACATTGGTTCTTTAACTTTTTTGTTGTTATCGTCATTACCAGAGGTGGATGGACGACTCGGACGATGCAATTATTCGATGGCTTCCCGATCTTCATCGAATATTTTATACTTGTGTTCAGTTTAAGTAGATTTCTGCAATATTTTTAAAACCTCCGTAGCCGTAACCACAAAATTTCAAATTTCAATAATTAATGTTTTTTCTATAATAAAAATCTTCAAACAGACTATTCGCGCCGTAAATTCGTAAAATTGATATATTGACGATAAAAATTCATACGAAGATAACCAAAGATTCAATCAATCTAGGAAGATATTTTTTTATAGATTTGGTTTACACAGTTTAAATGGATTAATGTGGTTCATATTTGATCTGAGGGTACATTAGCATTAGTTTCAGACTACAGTGCAAATATGAGCATAATTGAAATGTGAATCATATGCACTCCAATTTTAATACATTGTGACAAAAAAAAACACGGAAATTGTAATAAAATTCCCCGAGTAAATGATATTTCAAAAATTATATTTTACTACGATGGAAGGACTGTTCTTAATTAAGACTTGATTCAGTTTTACCAAAAGCCAAAGCTTGAAAATTTGTTTCGAAGGGACTGACGTCCGTATTGAGACGTTTGCGTGAGACCACCCGTCAAAAACGCCGGAATTGTGAAATAACAATTCTTGTTTTTTTTTTGGTGGTTTGATAAAACACCTTCGCATCGAGCCACGATTGTGATCAAATTTAAAGTCAAAAATGAAATGAATACTATCGATCAACCAGCGTATTCAACAGATTTGGTTCAGTGTGACTTTTTCTTGTTGCCCAAACTGAAATTGCCGCTCCGTGGAACCCGTTTTCAGTCGATCGAAGAGATAAAACAAAATTCGCTGAATGAGCAGAAGGCCATTCCAAAAAGAGCTCATGAAAAATGTTGTTTCGAGGACAGGAAAATATGTAAGTGAATTACATCTGGTGGAGTTTACTTTGAATGTGACAAAATAAATATTGATGGATAATTAAATGTAAATTTTATTTACAATTTTCGAGTACTTTCTTGCCACAATGTATATTTGTCAGGTAATGGAAGTACAACATTAAGATTTTTGTTCCTTGGCTTCTCTAAAGTTTAACTATATTTTACAAAATGTGTTTTTTTTAATTATAGTCAAAATTCAAAGTATTAATAGTCCACAGAGCATTTCTACTATAGTTATATTAATGAACATTTTTGGTTCGGTTTTTGAGATAATTTTAAGCCGAAAAATATTCTTTACAGGCCAGAAACTTGTTTTCAGAGGTTCTCCTGAAAATCGGATAAGGGATCAACTGAATCCAAAATTTTTCAAAATGCATCACCGATTATTAAATTGCATACTCAAATTATTTTATATTTATGAAAAAAAATTTTATTCAAAAAAAGTTATTTTTTTTTACTTTAACAAGAGAATAAATTTTTTAAATTAAGTGATTAACTAAACATGTAATTATTACATTATCTACACAATAAACAGCATAATTAGAAATATGTAAATGCAAATTAATCGATAAAGTTGTTTAATTAGCACACATATACAAACACTTATGCATTTAGTAACCGTTTTGTTATTTGTGACCGCAAAAGTTTTTGTTTGCTAATAAATTTATTTGCGCTTAAATTAATTTGCATATTCTTTAATATGTGTTTTTTATATTTTTGCATGGTTTTCTGTCAACGTCAATTGTGCGCTTAATCAGTCAACAACAAAAATCGCCGTTATCCCTACTTTCGAGCGCTTAATAACGCAGCAGCAGCGCGGCAAAGCGTCAAGAGATAATTACATTAAAATTTCTCCTTTGTCATGCGCTTTTCACAACTTTAATTAAATATTTTCCATTGCAAAATAAAAAGGAGAAAGAAAAGTAAACAATTTTCAACACACACAAACAAATACACAGCCATATATACATACATATATGGTACTTGCTTCTAGTAAAAATACCAATATACACACATATACATATATATGCATATAGACAACAAACTTTATAAGTATAGTATACTTATATGTATATTGACATATGTATGCATATATTTTCGCTTACAAGCGCTTACTGGTAGGCTTAGGGCGCAAGACCACGTGCTCAGCGCTTGAAGCCAGGGAAATGCAAATATTTGCATTTAAGTTGCAGCCAAGTGGCGAATTAAATAATTGTGCTCGAGTACGTATGTATATGCATCAGTATGTATGTATGTGTCAAAGTCACGCAAATGAGATGAATAACAATTAAAATGTAACAGTTTGCTGTGGAACATTAATGTGGCATTAATTGTATGATAGACCTACATACATATGTATGTGTCTTAGCAAGCAAGTAAGAAAGGACACGATTTATTCGTTTCAAAATACCAAATTTTTAGTCGCTTATTTTACAACTAGCACTCTTAACTTCGAAAACGTGAGAGTTCTTTTGACTCTCACTAAGAAGAGAATCACACTTATTTATTGACGAACACTACTTTTTTGAAATTATCTTTGAAAAAAGATTTGAGAGTTATACCAGTTTTCAAGCACAAAGTTTTTTGATACCAAACTATTATTGTTTACCCACACACAGAAAACAAAGTGCCGTTTAAGAGGGTTATATTAAAGATCAACAACAAAATAACAGATAAATTAATAATTATGGTATATAAACAACTACTTAGGGATTCTACAAATTTCACAATTATAATGATGGCTATGATTGACCAAATGGTTGCAATTTTTTAGTGAGAACGATAACGAACCAATAACTGGCATAATCATGCGATAAAGTGGTATATACTCATACCCATCATATAATTATAAAATTATTAACTAAATAATTTTTAATAAATATCTGTATATCGAATGAACAACTGGTATAAAAAATATAAACTGGTATAAGTCGCATATGTGATTATAATAAACAATGAGAAATAAATATGTAAAGATATCACTACGAAGTGCCTAATCTAACGAGCAGCTGGCATAAAACTACTAAACTGGTATAAATCACATATGTGAAAAAACAGATGACACACCTATATTGATGAAAATATAACTACTAGCTACCTAGGACTGGGTAAAATTTAAAACTGGCATAATTAAAATGAACTGGTATAAATATAATAGACCGATCAGTTAACTAAATTGTTAGAAATATAATTTCCCGTTACCTTTGATTTGCAAAAATTTATGAAATGCCAATCGAACGAGCAACTGGTATAATTTAAATGGACTGTCATAAATACAATAGACGAATCAGTCAACTATAAGAATAAAAATTTTAGATATTACTTGTATTCGATTTGCTAAAGTTTATTTAAGGGCAAATCGAAAGATTAACTGTCCTAATCATAATGAACTGGTATAAATATAATAGACCAATCTGTGAAATAGAATGATAAAAAACTTAAGCTATCACCTGTCTTCGATTTGCTAAAGTTTATTTAGTGGCAATTCGAACGATTAACTGTCATAATCATAATGGACTGGTATAATTAACTGGTATAAATAACATGTCGCTTATTTCAGCGACAGATTTGCAAATCATTAATACTACTTTAATGAAATATTCTCTAGGTTTCTTTTATAAAATTTAACTGGAAATCTATATTATTGTTTTCATGTACAAGTTTGGACAACTTTTGATAGCTTTGGGCAAGAAAATCGAGCTGAAACACGAGCAGAAAATTGACCGTCAAAGTCAAAGGCCTTGTAGTTCAGTATACAACGAATATACATACATACATATGTATGAGTATAACCAGAATATAAAAAATATTTTAAGTTAAGCATTCGTTATTTTTTTCAGTAAAATTCTACAAAAATATTTTTTCAATGACTGCAAACAAAAAAAAAATTCAAAAAGTATTAAATTATAAATTTTTTTTTAATTAAAAAAAAATGTAAGTTGCTCTAGCTATTTTAAAAAAAAAATAAGTTAATATAATTAAAATGCTGACCAAGTACTCACAAAATCTTTTGACACAGTAAATTTGCTGAAATGCAGTTCTCTTCCGTATTCAAAATATATGTGGCATTTTAGTGCGCGAACTTGAATGATAAATCATCCATCTGCAAAAAAGAAAAATATATAAATAAGTAACGGAGCATTAAATATATATTAAAATATGAAAGAAAAAAGTATTGCATAACATTATAAGAAGGATTATAGTTAAGAAAAAAACTTATAATTTTTAATTATAAATAATGTGTAAAAAATATTTTATTATGTATGGATATATATTTTTTAATTAATATGCTCAATATTATAAAAAAATATGTAATTATTAATTTTTTAAATAAATAAAAAATATTATAAAATTGATTAACACAAAATTGCTAAGAAATTTCGATAGCATTTTTTTTAAATAAAAAAAAATATTTTTAAAAAATTAATACAACTTCATAAAAGTAATCAACAGTCAATTCACTTTAAAAAATATTTTATTTCGGCATTCAATATTGTATGAAAAAAATTTGCACCCCCTAAGCACGAATCCTTCAACAGTAATAATATGCGTTTTGAATTTCATTGCATATGCACAGGGGCAATAAAAGGTTTCACATTGCAAAAGCTCGCAGGAATTTATGCAAACGAAGTGTAAGAAATATGATAATGATAGCAATGCAGACATGACCATAGTAGGGAAAGCTAAAGATGCCAGCCAGCGAAACAACAACAAAAAAGTGAACGATTGCCCACTCATACAATGGCCCCGCAGCAGGGCGGATACAATGGCGCCACAGCGGAGCGGATGGCAGAAAAAGTTTGTATTTTTTTAATATAAACATACATACATACTTCAAGTGCATGCCGATATTTGCTGAACGCATCTATATAATTATATAAAATTCCAAACTGACCCGCCCACGCTTGCACTTCAATTGCATAGCAAAGAAAATATTTCCACATATATATATGTGTATGTGTGTGTACGTGTAATATGAGCGCTCAACAGGCGACTAGTCTTTGGCTGCTGCAATATTAAGGCAACTAAATTTTGTGATTTCTTCTCTTTATTAGCTCTGGGCGCAGGCATGGAAATACAAATTATTTCGTGGCAATACGAGATAGCAGTTTCGGTTCCTTTTCTGAATATGATTGTGCCACCATGTACATAGTGCAGCGTTCTAAAACAACTTTGCCGGCAATGTGAAGCATATCTTATTAATTGTTCTTTATTTTGTAATGTTTGTGCTGCCATTATTGAAATGTATTTGTTCAAGTGATTACGTAATGCTTTTGTGTCTTGAGATTTCTTTATATGTATATGTATGCATATTTTCTTCATGCTCATTATTAGTTTATTTGCTTTTTATTTTTATTTCTTCTTACAGTTGCAAAGAAATTTGAATTGTAGAATATATTCGAGAGTGGTGGGTAGGTAATGTACATACATACTTTTATATTTACATATTAGGGTGGCTGAAAATAAACCAATGTCTTTTTCGCCAAGT